>NW_007726799.1:210196-255745 GCF_000696425.1 Galeopterus variegatus
GGGGGCGGGAGTGGGGGTGGGGGGTGGGGTGTCCAGGCTGCCATGTCCTCTCTGTCAGCCCTCCATTTGAGACTTAGCTCCAATGTCCTCTCTTCCTGGAAGCCTCCCCTGGTTGGTTCCCTCCCTCCTAGCATCATCTGGGGTTCTAGTCTCCTGCTTGGTCCAAGCCCACGGCATTTAGACTACTTTTGTCTCTTCCAGACAGTGGAGTCCACCAGGGTGGGGACAGAGCCTGACTCACCTCAGTGTCAGTAGTAATGAGGAAAACAACCAAAGCCTGGCTAAGGAGTCAAACGTTAGGCCTTGGAACCAAACTGTTGGCTGGTTTTGCCCCCAAAAGTATAAAGGATGCTGTAACAAGCATTCACTTTTGTCAAACATTAATATTTTGCCTTATTTACTTCAGATCCTTTTTATTTTATATATTTGTTGTTTTGAATTGAAACATAATTGCTTGTACATATTTATGAGGTACAGAGTTGACTATCAGTTTCATGGCTGAGTATTCAGATCGTTTTTAAAAGAAATGAGATATTACATGTACAGTTGCAGTCCTTGCACCAATTCCATTTCCCTCCTTCCTTCTACTGCCTTGCACTTGGTGTTTATCTTCCTCATGAGTATTTTTTTCTCCATTACTACATATGTAGGTACCCATAAATAACCATCTGATACTGGGGTTTTGGGTCCGTTTTTGCACTTCATGTAAATGGAATCATACAGTATGTGTTTCTTTTGCTCAGCATAATATCTGTGACATTCTTCCAGGTTGTTGTGTATATCAATAGTTCATTCTTTTTTATATTTTTCCTTTTATTGAGATGTAATTCACATACCATAAAATCCACCCTTTTAAAATGTACAATTCAGTGGTTAGTACGAGTATGTATTAGTCCGTTTCTGTTGCTTTTAACAAAATGCACAGAACTGGGTATTTTATAAAGAAAACAAAATTTATTGCTTAAAGTTTCAGAGGCTGGGAAGTCCCAAGTCCAGGGAACACAGCTGGTGAAGGCCTTGGTGGTAGTGACAGTGACCCAGGGGTCTCAGATGACAGAAAATGGCAGAGCAGAGAGAGATAGCTCCTTATGTGCTCTCCTTTTAAAGCCCTCACAACCATGCCCCTGACCAACATTATTAATCCATTCACTATGGCATGGTCCTAAATCACCTCTTCAAGGCCCTACCTTTCAATTCCCATAATAGGATTTCCTACCCTCAATAGTTACAGTGGGGATTGTTTTGGGGGGACATTCAACCCAAGGCATTCTGCCCCCTGGCCCCCCCAACTTATGTCCTCTTCACATATAAATACATTTATTTCATCCCCAAAGTCTTAACTTGTTTCAACTCAAAAGTCCAAAGTTTAAAGTTCTATCTGTGAAATCAAAACAAGTTATCTACTGCCAAGATACAATGGTGGGACAAACATAGGATACATACTCCCATTCAAAAAGAGAGAAATAGGTCCGAGCCCATGGCACACTGGGGAGAGTGCGGCTCTGGGAGCGCAGTGGCGCTCCCGCCGTGGGTTCGGATCCTATATAGGGATGACCGGTGCGCTCACAACGCTCACTGGCTGAGCGCGGTGCAGCCAGTCTCAAAAAGGACAAAAAAAAAAAAAAAGAGAGAGAGAGAGAAATAGGTCAAAAGAAAGGGGTAACAGGTCCCAAACAAGTCTAAAACCCAGCAGAGCAGGCATTAAATCTCAAAGCTGGTAAATCATGTACCTTGACTCCTTGTTCAATGTCCTCTGCATGCTGGTGTGGGGGTTGGGTCTGTAAGTCCTCGGGTAGTTCCATTCCTATGGCTTTCCTGGTCTCAGGCCATACTTAGCTCTCCCATGTGTTCCACTCTGGTAGCTTCACAAGTCTGGGGTCTCCATGGAGGCTCTCATGGCTCCACTAGGCATTGTGCTGTTGGGGTTTTTCTGCCACAACTGCGACCCCATGTTTCCATTCAGCATTGCTCTAGTGAAGGTTGTTTGCAGTGAATCCGCCCAGGCTTTTCCATACATCCTTTGAAATCAGGGTGGAGGCTCCCAAGCCTCCACAGCTTTGGCATTCTGCGAGCCTGCAGCTGCAGGTCCAGCCACACCTGGGGCCAATTTAGCCACAGCTGGAGCAGCCAAAGCAGCTGGGGTGCTGGTGCTGGAAGCAGCTTTCCAAGGTGGCCCTGGGCAGTGAGCCCATGGAGGGCGCCTCGGGCCTGTTCCCCAAAACTGTTCTGTCTCCCTTGGCCTCTGGGCCTGAAATGGAAGATGCAGCCTCTGAAATGCCTTCAAGGTCTTTCCCCCCTTCTCTTGATAATCCCTTTCTTCTGTACTAATCTCCTTAGCAAACAATGGCTGGGCTACATCCTTGAATTGTTATCCTGAAAATGCTTTCTGCTTCTTTTCTGCATGGTATGCTGCACATTTTCCAAATCTTTATGCTCTGCTTCCCTTTTAATTATAAATTCTGGGCTTTATGTCATGCTTTTCTGCCATAACTCAGTGTAGGCTGATGCAAGTAGCCATGCAGCTTCCTGAATGTTTTGCTGCTTATAAATTTCTTCCACCAAATACCCTGGGTCAGCACCTTTAAATTCCACATTCCATAATACTTTCAGGCATGAAGAGAATGCAACCAAATTCCTTGCCAGTTCATAGCAAGGATGATCTTTGCCCCCATTTCCAAAGAGCTCTGTCTAGCTTAATCCTGCCGATATCGCCAATTTCTCTGGCTATGATAAAGGCCTGGAATCCTCACAGCACCAATTGTCCAGCTCTTAATCCTGTTCGTGAGGCCAATTGTAAAGCTAGGCAACCATGCTAGTTGTCACGGCTCTTTTACCTGCTGATAATCCTGCACTGACTGGGCCGATGGTTGAGCTAGGGCTGGGTCTGGAGCCCCCAGACCCCTCAAGCCCATTCACAGACTGGGTCACAAACCCTTCACACGCCAGGCTGGGTCACCAGACCCCTCCATGCCAGGCTGGTTCACCAGACCCCTTCATGCAGCCCTGTAAGCTAGGTAACCGGCCACACGGTCCTTGGAAGCTGCAGGTCTGGAAAAACATGGCCACGCAGGGTGGGTGCCTGAGGCAGTGAAAACCAGCCAAAGTGGCACCGCCTTGCAGGCACACGTACTCCACCCACATACACAATATTTACTGATCTGCCCTGAACTGGCTCCGAGGTGAGGGGAGCCTGATTAAATTATTTTATTTTCCCAACAAGCTCAGTTACATCTGAGATCTTCTCAGAATGGCCTTTACTGTCCATATTTCTATCAACATTCTGCTCACCACCATTTAACCAGTGTCTAAAAAGTTCCAACAAACTTTCCCTGGTTTTCTTGTGTTCTAAACTCCCACCAGCTGCTAGGCTTTTTCTAGCCTGCTCCTTCAAATTCTTCCAGCTTTTCCTCAACACCCAGTTCCAAAGCTGCTTCCACATTTTTAAGTATTTGTTATAAAACAACAACCCACTTCTCTGGTACACTTCTTTTCTGTATTAGTCCATTTCTGTTGCTTCTAACAAAATACATGGAACTGGGTATTTTATAAAGCAAACAAAATTTATTGCTCACAGTTTTGGAGGCTGGGAAGTCCAAAGTTCAAGGAACACAGCTGGTGAAGGCCTTGGTAGTAGTGAAAGTGACCCAGGGGTCTCACATAGCAGAAAATGGGGAAGCAGAGACTAACTTCTCATGTGCTCTCTTTTTAAATCCTTTGGAACCATGCCCCTGACCACCATTATTAATCCATTCACTATGGCCTGGTCCTAGAGTCCAATCACTTCTTCAAGGCCCTACCTTTCAATTCCCATAATAGGATTTCTCACCCTCAACAGTTAAAATGGGGATTAAATTTTGGGGGGACATTCAAGCAGAGTATATTCACAAGTCTGTGCAACTATCCACTAGCTAATTCCAGAACATTTTCATCACCCCCAAAAGAAACCCTGTATCTATTAACATTCACTCCTCATTCCATTTCCCCCTCCCCCTAGCCCCTGGCAACCACTAATCTACTCTTTGTTTCTATGGATTTGCCTGTTCTGGATATTTTATATAAATACAATCATACAGTATGTGGCCTTTTCTGTCTGGCTTTTTTCATTTCACATAAAGTTTTTAAGGTTCACTCATATTGTAGCATGTATTGATTGATACTTCATTCCTTTTTTTTTTTTTTTTTTTAAAGATGCCGGGAAGGGGGATCTAACCCCTTGGTTTGGTGTTGTCAGCACCACGCTCAGCCAGTGAGCAAACCGGCCATCCCTATATGGGATCCGAACCTGTGGCTTTGGTGTTATCAGCACCGCCCTCTACCGAGTGAGCCACTGGCCGGCCGATACTTCATTCCTTTTTTTTTTTTTTTTTAAAGATGCCGGGAAGGGGGATCTAACCCCTTGGTTTGGTGTTGTCAGCACCACGCTCAGCCAGTGAGCAAACCGGCCATCCCTATATGGGATCCGAACCTGTGGCCTTGGTGTTATCAGCACCGCACTCTACCGAGTGAGCCACTGGCCGGCCGATACTTCATTCCTTTTTGTAGTTGAAAAATAGTCCATTGTATGAAAATACCACATTATGCTTATCCATTTATCCATTAATGGACATTTTTGGCTATCTTTAATAATGCTGCTATGAATATTCATGTAAAAGTTTTTATGTGGGAATATCTTTTCGGTTTTCTTGGGTATATACCTAGGAATGGAATTGCAGGGTTATATGGTAATTCTGTGTTTAGCTTTTTTTTTTTTTTTTGTCCTTTTTGAGACCGGCCGCACCGCGCTCAGCCAGTGAGTGCTGTGAGTGCACCGGTCATCCCTATATAGGATCCGAACCCGCGGCGGGAACGCTGCTGCGCTCCCAGCGCCGCACTCTCCCGAGTGCACCACGGGCTCGGCCCTGTGTTTAGCTTTTTAAGAAACCACAAAAGTGTTTTCCACAGCAGTTGTATGAGGGTTCCAATTGAACCACATTCTCTCTAGCATTTGTTATTGTCCCTCTTTTTGATTGTAGTATTGGGTATGAAGTGGAATGTCATTGTGGTTTTTATTTGCATCTCCCAAATGACTACTGATGTTGAGCATCTTCTCATGTGCTTATTGGCCATTTGTATATCTTCTTTAGAGAAATGTCTATTTAAATCCTTTGCCCATTTTGAATTGGGTTATGTGTCTTTTCAATCATTGAGTAGTAAGAGTTCTTTATATATCCTGGATACTAAATCCTTATCAGATATATGATTTGCAAATATTTTATCCTATTCTCTGGAATGTCTTTTCACTTTCTCAAGAGTATCCTTTGAAGCAAAAGTCTAATTTAGGGACCGGCCCTTGGCTCACTCGGGAGAGTGCGGTGCTGATAACACCAAGGCCGTGGGTTCGGATCCCATATAGGGATGGCCGGTTAGCTCACTGGCTGAGCGTGGTGCTGACAACACCAAGTCAAGGGTTAAGATCCCTTTACCAGTCATCTTTAAAAAAAAAAAAAAAAAGTCTAATTTATCTATTTTTTTCTTTGTCTGCTTATGCTTTAGATGTCAGATCTAAGAAACCGTTGCCTAATCCAAGGACATGAAGACTTATGCCTATGTTTTCTTCTAAAAGTTTTATAGTTTTAGCTCTTTCATCCATTTTGAATTAATTTTTGTATATGATGTGAAGTAGGAGTCCAACTTTCTTCTTTTGCATGTGGATTTCCAGCTATCCCAGCACCATTTGTTGAAAAGACTGTTCTTTCCCCATTGAATTGTTTTGGCACACTTGTCAAAAATCAGTTGCCTGTAACATATGAGTTTATCTCTGGACTCTCAATTCTATTTCATTAATCTATATGTCTATTTTTATGCCAGTACCACATAGTCTTGATTACTGTAGTGATGTAGTAAGTTTTTTAATTGGTAGGTGTGAATCCTCCAACTCTATTTTTCTTTTTCAAGATTGTTATAGCTATTTTGGGTTCTAGCCCTTCCACATGAATTTTAGAATCAGATAGTCAATTTCTGCAAAGAAGCAAGCTGGGATTCTGATAGGGATTGCATTAAATCTGTAGATCAATTTGGGGAGTATTGCCATCTTAACACTATAAAATCTTTCAATCTATTAGCATATGATGTCTTCCTATTTATTTAGGTCTTTAAGTTTTTAAAATAATATTTTATAGTTTTTAGTGTACAAGTCTTACCATTCTTTTGTTAATTTTATTACTATTCTTTTTGATGCTATTGTAAATGGAATTGTTTTTTTAAATTTTGCTTTTGAGCTGTTAATTGCTAGTGTACATGATTAAGTTTTGTATGATCTTATACAAAATCTTGTATCCTGCAACTTTGCTGAGTATATGTGTGTGTGTGTGTGTGCACGTGCGCACACTGATGGTGCTCTAATGGTTTTATTGTGTATATGATGTCATCTGCAAGTAGAGATAGTTTTACATCTTCCTTTCTAATATGAATTCCTTTTATTTCTTTTTCTTGCCTAATAACCCTGGCAAGAATATCCAGTACAGTGTTGAATAGAAATGGTGAAATGGGACATCCTTGTGTCGTTCCTGATCTTCTGGGGAAAGCTTTCAGACTTTAAAAAATTATTCTAAATATTTATTTATTTATTATTAGCATATTTATTATTATGAATTGTAATTTTTCTTGATTCCCCTTACCCATCCTATCACTCCCCAACCCCCCTCCATCCCCTGCATCTCTAGTATCCTTAGGTTTGTTCTTTCCTTCTGAAAGTTCAATGTATTATTGTTGTCTTGTCTTTCTTTCTTTCTACTTATTTATCTTTCTTTCCTTCTTTCGTAGCACCCAGTTATGAGTAAGGATATGTGGTATTTCTCTTTCTGTGTCTGGCTTATTTCACTTAACATGATTTTCTCCAGGCTCATCCATGTTGCTGCAAATGGGAGAATTTCATTCTTTTTTATGGCTGAGAAGTTTTCCATTGTGTATATATACCACATTTTCCTTATCTAGTCGTCTGTGGATGGACATTTAAGTTGGGGCTGTCATCTGTCGATGGACATTTAAGTTGGTTCCATTTCTTGGCTATTTTAAATAGAGCTGTGACAAACATGGGAGTGCAGGTATCCCTTTGATATGATAATTACTGTTCCTTTGGATATATATATCCAATAGTGGGATTGCTGGATCATATGGTAGTTCTATCTGTAGTTGTGTGAGAAACCTCCATACTGTATTCCATAATGGCTGCACTAGTTTACAGTCGATCAACAGTGTAGAAGGGTTCCCCTTTCTCTGCATCCATGCCAGCATTTGAAATTTTTGCTTTGATCATGGCCAGTCTAACTGGGGTGAGATGATATCTCAATGTGGTTTTCATTTGCATTTCCCTGATGTTTAGTTATGTTGAGCATTTTTTCATGTACCTGTTGGCCATTCGTATGTCTTCCTTTGAAAAATGTATGTTCACCTCCCTTGCCCATTTCAAAAAAAATTATTTATTTATTTAGTATTATTATTATTTTACATTCTAAGATGTTGCAGAGCAATTTGGGGGAGGGGGAGGGAAAAGGGGAAGGAGGGTTGGTGTGGAATGGGGGGCGTGGTTGAGGCCTGTGGCTCCCTGGTCCGCTCATTCCGGCAGGGGAGCTCAGGGGACTTCTGGCGGCAGCTCAGTCGTGGCTTGGCTGGATATGGACTTTTGGGGTTGTGGTTGAGGCCTTTGGCAGCCCCCAACCCAGGAGCATGGGCGCTTCTCGTGGCGGCTCGGTGGTCATTGCTAAGCTGGAAGTGGATGTGGCGGTGGGAGGGTGCACGGCTGAGGCCCTCAGCCCCCCACTGCCCCAGCTAGGGGGCCTGAGGCGATTCCAGTGGCGGCTCAGTGGTTGTCACTGCTTTGCCCATTTTTTAATTGGATTATTTGTTTTTTTACTGTAGAGTTGTTTGAGCTCCTTATATATTCTAGATATTAATCCCTTGTTGGATGTATAGTTTGCAAATATTTTTTCCCATTCTGTACGTTGTGTTTCCACTCTGTTGATTGTTTTCTTTGCTGTGCAGAAGTTTTTTAGTTTGATATAATCCCACTTGTTTATTTTTTCTTTTGTTGCTTGTGCTTTTGGTGTCTTATTCATAAAGTCTTTGCCCAGTCCTGTTTCTTGGAGTGTTTCCCCTATGTTTTGTTTTAGTAATTTTATGGTGTCGGGTCTTATATTTAAGTCTTTAATCCATTTTTTTTTTTTTGTCTTTTTTTTTTCCGTGTCCGGCAACGGATTGCAACCCTCAGTGTTGCCCCCGTACTGGACCGGGACCGGCAACGGGATCGCAACCCTCGGTGTTGCCCCCGCGCCTCGCTCAGCCAGTGAGCAGGAACCGGTCTGTATGTGGGATCCGAACCCTCGGCGGGAGCGCCTCCACGCTTCCCAAGCAGCGCACTAGCACAGTGCGCCACCGGGCCGGCCTCTTTAATCCATTTTTGAGTTGATTTGGGTATATGGTGAGAGGTACAGGTCCAGTTTCATTCTTCTGCATATGGATGTTCAATTTTCCCAGCACCATTTATTGAAGAGGCAGTCTTTTTGCCAGTGTATGTTCTTGCTGCCTTTGTCAAAGATCAGTTGGCTGTAAGTATGTGGGTTGATTCCCAGGTTTTCTATTTGTTCCATTGATCTGATCATTTGTTTTTATGCCAGTACCATGCTGTTGTGGTTATAATAGCTTTATAATATAATTTGAAATTGTGTAGTGTTATGCCTCCAGCTTTATTTTTTTGCTGAGGATTGCTTGGGCTATTTGGGGTCTTTTGTTGTTCCACATGAATGTCAGGATTGTTTTTCCTATTTCTGTGAAGAATGTCATTGGTATTTTGATGAGGATTGCACTGAGTCTGTAGATCGCTTTGGGTAGAATGGACATTTTCAAGATGTTAATTTTTCCGATCTGAGTGCATGGACTGTCCATCCATCTTTTTCTGTCCTCTTTAATTTCTTTCTTTTTTTTTTCCTTTTTGTCTTTTTTCGTGACTGGTAATGGGATCGCAACCCTCGGTGTCACGCCCGCACCACGCTCAACCAGTGAGCAGACCGGTCTCTATATGGGATCCAAACCCTCGGCGGGAGCGCCGCTGCGCTCTGAAGCGCCGCACTCTACCAAGTGCACCACCGGGCCGGCCCTCTCTTTAATTTCTTTCAATAGTGTTTTGTACAGTGAGAGCTTTCAGACTTTCATCATTAAGTATGAAATTATCTGTGGTTCTTTTTGTAGATACCCTTTATCAGGTTGAGGAAGTTCTATTTCTAGTTTGTTGAGTGATTTTTTAAATTTGTATATATATATCATGAATGGGTGTTGAATTTTGTCAAATGCTCTTTCTGCATCTACTGAGAAAATCATGTGATGTTCATTCTTTATCATATTAATGTGGTGTATTACATTGATTGATTTTTGTATGTTGAACCCACCTGCATTTCTGAGATAGATCTCACTTGGTCATAGTATATAATCCTTTTTATATGTTGCTAGATTCTATGTACTTGTATTTTGTTGAAGATTTTTCATCTATATTCATCTATATTGGTCTATAGTTTTCTTTCCTTGTTATGTCTTTGTCTGGTTTTGTTATCAGAATATTGTTGGCCTCATAAGTTTATTCTCTTTTATTGCTGAGTAATATTCCATGCAGTGGATATACCACTGTCTGTTTAACCATTCATCTGCTGATGAACATTTGGGTTGTTTCTAGTTTTTTCCCTATTACAGCAAATCTGCAATGTATAAACTCATATTCCTCTCTCTTGCACACACATGTGAAGGAGTTTCTACAAGGGGCAGGAGATATCAGTCCATCTACCCATCTATCCATTCACCTACTCACTCACCTGTGCACCCACCTGCCTGGCTGCCTGCCTTTCTGTCTTTCTTCTTTCTTCCCTTCCTTCCTCCCATAAATCATCTCTCTCCAAACATACCAAGTCTGGGTCCAATACAAGCTGTCTCTTAAAATTAGGAAGGAAACCTGCAACAGCTTTTGGCAAAGCCTTTTTACTCACATCTTCACACTTCCTCTCTTCCCAGCATTTTTGGGCCTCCCTGGGGGTTTGCTCATAGGGTCTGGCTGAACTATCCTCTGGGGACTGCTTAGATACCAAAGTTCACAGACTAGGGGCTCCTTCAAGAGGCTCTCATACATGCCCTTTCCTGTGCCACTCACTCACGCATGTGCACACTCTCCTTCCTCCTTGTCTGACTCATTTGCCTGTGTCTCCTCTTGCTTCAGAACTGTAAATGTCCTCGGGCCTCTTCTCTAGCTCACATTTTCTCTCTTGGTGAACTCATCCAGTCTCTCTAGCTTCAGAATATCTCCAGAATCTAACCTTTTTTTTTGGTGGCTGGCTGGTATGGGGATCGGAACCCTTGACCTTCTTGACCTTGGTGTTATAATACTGTGCTCTAACCAACTGAGTAACTGGTGAAACCTGTGAATCTAACCACTTTCTTTTTTATCACCTCCCCTGCCACCACAGTCATGGCTCACCTGGACTGCTGCAGTGGTCTCCTCATCACTGGTCCCATGCTTCTGCCTTCACCCCCCACAGTCTATTTCCCACAAAGCAACCAGAGGAAGCCTGTTAAAATCCTAAGTCAGATCCCGTTTCTCCTCTGTTCATGACCCTCCTGTGGCTCCCCTCACTCAGAGTAAAAGCCAAGGCCCTCACCATGTCCCTCGAGGCCCTCCCCCATGTGACCCCCTCACTCCTCCCACCACCTCCTCACTGTTCCTCACACACACCAGATACATGCATGCCTCAGCGCCTTTGTACTGACTGTGCTCTCTGCATGCTGTGCTCTGCCTCCAGACAGCCCTGTGGCTCATTCTCTCACTTTTTCAGGTTTGTGCTCAAATGTCTTCTCAGCCAGGCTTCTTGGACCATCCCATTAAACATTGTGAACTGCCCCGGCAATTTTTATCTGTATTCCATCTTTTCCGTGTTTTCTTTTTCTCCATACTTAATATTTTAGTTACTTGATTTTATTATATTATTTCTCATTAGAATGGCAGCTCCACAAACATAGATATGCTTAGCTCTTTCATTTGACACTGTCTCTCCAATGCCTAGAACAGGGCCTAGCACACAGCAGATGCTCAGTAGACATTTTTTTTAGCTGACTGAATGAGTGAATAGTGTGGTGGTGATGGAGGGGGACAGAAACAGAGGAATCTTGACCTTGTCCCACCTACTCTGTCAGGAGCTGAGCCTCAATTGAGATGAGTCTGCGCCTACCAGATCCAAAGGTAGAAAGTGCTGAATACCCTGGGAGTGAGACCAGAGGAGGCTCTGCAGGAGGAGGTAGCATCATCTGGGCTGGTTCTGGAAGGTCCCATGAGAATCACAGAGATCCTGGGGTCCAGTGAGGCCCATGGGGTGGAGGAAGCAGCAGGCAGCGGGTGGAGGAAGCAGCAGGCAGCGGGTAGAGGAAACAGCAGGCAGCAGCTGGAGGAGTTAGGTGAGTTAGAAAAGGATGAAGAAGGATGGGTTCACTGATCAGGAGAAATCTGTCAGATGTCTTGAATCCCAGAGTGACGACTGTGGATTTGGTCCTCAGTGATGTCATACCCTGGTCACAGACCTCTCAACAGCTCAGAGATCTCACACCCTAGACAAACACCCCTACACAGCACCAAGACAATCATAGTGAAGAGTTCATATTAACTGAGAGACTATTCATTTATTGGGGCAGCCTGGATGGAGGACATCAGACATGTAGGTTTGGTCCAAACCTGTCTCTGGCTCCTCCAGCAGGATGTGTGAAGTGCTAGTCCTTGGAGGTCTCTGGGCCTGGACAAGGGTTTGCAGGAAGGAAGGGAGAGGGCGACATCATGGGAGATGGAATGGAGGAGGGCCAGTCTCCATCACGAGGAGATGTAGTTGGACACCTCAATCAGATTTCTGTCGGGATCTCGGAAGTAGATGGACATAATAGGTCCTTTTGCCCCCGTCCTGGGCACTGGACCCTCTTCAATGGGGACATTACAAGCCTGAAGTGGAAGAAGACAAAAGTCATTCACCACATCCATGTGTAAGACCAGAATTTAATCCCTTATAGTGGCTTCGAGGACCCTAGAACACCCCTGTATCTTTTTGACCTCATCTCCTGCCATTCTTCCTTCCCTCATCCTGCTCCAGCCACTTATCAGCTGTATGGCCTTGGGCAAACTACCTGACTGCCCCATGCCTCAGTTTCCTCATCTGTAAAATGGGGACAATAATAGTACCTAGTATTATCTAGTAAGTGGCAGAGCCAGAATTCAAACCTGAGCAGTCTGGACCAAAGTCCATACTCTTAACCCCTAAGCTTTACCCACTTTTCTTCCAAACCAGTCTTTTTCACTGATACTTCCCAAAGAAGGAGTCCATTTTATTTGCACAGAATATATTCAAGACCTGGATCTGTGTTCTGCAAAAAGGAAACCGATGCCCCCTTTACATGAAATCATCTTAAGTGTTACAGAGACATCAAATTAAATAACAGCAAATCAGCACTTATTCCCTCTTCAATCCTCTTTCAATCCTTCTTATTATACCAAGAAGAAAGTCTGTGGTGGATGCTTACAAGTCCTTAGTATCTCCTTCACCACCTGCCAAATCTCTCTTTGTAATGTCAGGCCCAGAGAGTTCAGGGAATGGAAGTGGCTAGAATCTAATGACATTGTTATGCTTTTATAGCTGTTGTTTTTTGCAGTTACTTTCCCTTTATACCAAGATATAATGGGATTTTCATATACAGATGCTCCTTGAGTTTCGATGGGGCTATGTCCTGATAAACCCATCATAAATTGAAATATCTTAAGTGGAAAGTGCATTTAATGCTGGCAGCACAGCAGATGGTAAGGTCCTTAACTTAAGATGGTTTGACTTAAAATTTTTTGACTTTACAATGATGTGAAAACAATTCGCCTTTAGTAGAAACTGCAGCCCTATTATAAGTCGTAAGGAGCTCCTTGATTTACAATGGGGTTACCTCCCGATAAACCCAATGTAAAGTCAAAAATTCATAAGTAGAACCATCGTAAGTTGGGGACCATCTGTATTTGGCTGAACGTATATAAATGTATTTATTTAAAAGAATTTAGGTATAATTTTTTATATGAGTGATGTAAAGTTTCCTTTTAAAATGTTTGTTTACATGAAAAAATGATATCAACCAAAATAATGAAGTAAATAATTGTGTCCAGGCATTACCTGGAGGTGATGAAACTGGTTATGTCTGAAGTTTGAGGCAGACCTCCCTGGGCCCTACTTCTGTATTCACTGTGTCTTCAGCAGCCTTCTCAAAAACTCAGAAGTCCCACTCACCTTGAGGTACTGGATCATTTCCTCCAAAGGCATCTTTGTGATCAGACATATGTCCAGGGAGCCAGGAACTGGGTGAGCAGCTTTGGGTTCAAATTCCTTTCCCACCTCATGAAGGTTAAATTTCTGGTCTCCAAAACACAATGCTTTCCGGTTACCCTATTGGGGGAGAGAAAACAATCTAGAACTAAACCTCCAAGATGAGTGTGAGTTAAAGACCCACTACTTACCCCAACAAGGTTAAAAAAAAAAAGTAGAATAGGGCTACTAACCAACAGCCCCTTGCTCCACCCAAGTCTCATTCCCTAGAGGCAACTGCTTTTAATGTTCATTTTGTGTATTTATTTCTTCTCAAAATTATTTCCATATCTCCAAATAACTATGTTTATATCACCCATGGCAGAGATAGCAATTTGCCTGCAATAAACATATCCTCCTTTTTTCTTATAAACACGGCCTAAATTTCATTGGGGTCAACTGTGTGCCCAGCTTTAAAAGGCTACATTTCCGGGCCGGCTCGGTGGCACACTGCTACAGTGCACTGCTTGGGAGTGCAGTGGCGCTCCCGCCGAGGGTTCGGATCCCACATACAGACTGGTTCCCGCTCACTGGCTGAGCGAGATGCAGGCGCAGCACCGAGGGTTGCGATCCCGTTGCCGGTCCCGGTCCAGTACGGGCGTGACACTGAGGGTTGCGATTCGTTGCTGGACACGAAAAAAGACAAAAAAAAAAAGGCTACATTTCCCAGCATTCCTTGTTGGGAGGCCATGTAAGGGAAGCCAAGTGGATGGTCTAGACAATGTGATGTAGGGTAGGCAGAGGTCGTGGTGCGGCTTCTGGGAACCTCCCTGCCCCACTGAGCTGGCCCTTTTTGCCCACTCATTTCCTCCTTCTTCCCAGCCGCTGCCTGAGCCCTGACTGCCTACCTCTGGACTGCATGTTCAATGAGAGAAAAAGAAAACTCTGTCTTATTTAACCCACTGTTAGTTGAGTTTTCTCCTATATGCCTCCAAACACAATCCCTAACTGATGTACCATTATTTCTTGATTTAGCAACTTTACATCTTCTCTATCAGCTCCCTGCTATGGTAAGTGAGGATTTAGCTCATCCTCATCCCTACCCCTCCAAACAGAATTCTGTCATCATTTTCAGTTCCTCTTTTGGCTCCTTTACAATTTTTGAGTAACCCACTTGCATGTTTTTATTTTTTTGCATATTTATTTTTTGATAGATCAACTACAGATGGTATCTTTTTTTTTTTTTTGCGGCTGGCCTGTATGGGGATCAGAACCCTTGACTTTGGTGTTACAAGGCCATACTCCAACCAATTGAACTAACCAGCCAGCCTCCCTACAGATGGTATCTTGTCAGCCTTGCTGTCCTCTTCATGCCTCCTCCCTCTCCTGTACTTCATCACAACTTCTGCTATTTCTTTTATAATTTTTCTGTCTCTTTTATATCAGCATAACTGATACCACATCCATTCTACAGAAAATGGCTTTATTTAACTTTTACACCTGAACAATAGTTTGCCTCAGTATAGAATTCTAGGTTGCAGGTTATTTTCCCCACAGCCTTTGAAATACGTGGCTTCATTGTCTTCCCTGAATCTGATGTTGCTGATAAGTCTGATGTTAAGCCGGTTTTCATTCTTTTGTTGGTAATACATCCACCTTCCACTCCTGCAGCTTTTAGGACTTTTCTAGACCCTAGATGTTCTGAAATTTCACTCCAGTGTGTCTGAATACATTATCATCATTGGCCCATGCAAGGCCTGCCTCTTGTTGTATTTATGCACTTAATCTTTTTCTTTTTTTTATTTTATTTTTATTTTTATTTTTTTTCCTTTTTGTCTTTTTTCATGTCCGGCAACGGATTGCAACCCTCAGTGTCGCGCCCGTACTGGACCGGGACCGGCAACGGGATTGCAACCCTCGGTGCTGCGCCCACACCTCGCTCAGCCAGTGAGTGGGAACCGGTCTGTATGTGGGATCCGAACCCTCGACGGGAGCGCCGCCGCGCTCCCAAGCAGCGCACTGTAGCAGTGCGCCACCGGGCCGGCCCCTGTACTTAATCTTTTTCTCTCCATTCTCCATTCCTGTCCCCACCTCACACAACCATTATGATGTGTTGGATGTGCAGCCTATGGTTTACATAAGTTATTGTAAAAAGTATATTATTGTTTCATGGGCGTTTGTTCTAAATGGTACTATGCTGCAGACCTGATTCTGTTTCTTCATCTTTCAGTCTGCATGATCCTTTTAAGACCTGTCCATGTTGCAGTGCATACATCCAGTCTGATGTTGCATAACACATTTTTCTGCATAGTGTTCCATGTTAGTTTTAAAATTTTTACCCTGCTTGTTATTCCATGGGCCCTTTCAATTTCACTTATATATGAGGGTACTTCAAAAAGTTCATGGAAAGATGTGTATTATCTTTTAATTCTATTTTTCCATGTTTTTTTGCTGTACCCTCGTGTGTGTGTGTGTGTGTGTGTGTGTTAGAGCAATTTTAGGTTCACAGCAAAATTGAGAGGAAGGTACAGAAATTTCCTATATACCCCCTGCCCCACACATGTACAGCCTCCCCCGTTATCAACATCCCCCACCAGAGTTGTGTATTTGTTACAATCAATGAACCTACATTGACATATCATTATCACCGAAACTCCTTAGGTGACCCTTAGGATTCATTATTCGTATTGTACATTCTATGGGCTTGGATAAATGTGTAATGACTTATATCTACCATTATAGTATCATACGAGTAGTTTTACTGCCCCCAAATCCTCCATGCTCCGCCTATTCATCCCTCCCTCCCACTAACCCCTGGCAATCACTGATCTTTTTACTATTTATATAGTTTTTCCTTTTTCAGAATATCATATAGTTGGTATCATACAATATGTAGCCTTTTCAGATTGGTTTCTTTCACTTAGTAATATGCATTTAAGTTTCCATGTCTTTTCATGGCCTCATAGCTCATTTCTTTTTATCGCTGAGTAACATTCCATTGTCTGGATGTACCACAGTTTATCCATTTACCTGCTGAAGGACATCTTGGTAAAACACATTTTTTTTTTTTTTTGCTTTCTCTGCATATACCGCTTTTGAAGTTGTTCCAAATTCTTAAGGATAGTATCCAACCTCGGAAATCTTTTTTCCTTGGATCTCTCCTTCCTGGGACATTTCTTTCTCCTGTTCCAACCTGGACTGATTGTTCTCTAAGTATCTTTCCGGGATCATCCTCTTGGGATCCACTGCATCCTGCCTTCTGTGTCTTCCTTTTTCCTAGTGTAATCACTCATTTTTCCCCTCAAGCATACCCTCAAGTAATTTTCAAAGCAAGTGGGCAAATTTCTTGAGATTTTTATATCTAAGAATGCTTTATTCTACACTTACATTTGATTAATAGTTTGGTTGAGCAAACTAATTCAACCAAACTAATTCTAGGTTGAAATTTTTTTCTTCTGAACCTTTAAGGTGTCCTTCTATTGTCTTCTGGTCTTTGGTGTGACTCTTACAAACTCTCATATTTGCATGTTTCTTTTTTCTTTGTAGATGGTCTACTTTTTAATCTCTCTGAAAGCTCTCAGGATCAACTTTTTCAGTTTGATGTTCTATAATTTCATAAGAATATATCTAAGTGTCAGTGTGCTGGGTACTCAGCTAACCCTTTCCATATAAACACTGCAAAGTTCTCTCACATTATTTGTATGATCATTTCCTCCACTGCTTTTTCTCCATTTTCTCTCTGGAAGTCCCACTCTTTAGAGTTTGGAATCTCCTCCATTGATCCTTTTTTTATCTTTTCTCTCAGATTTCCTGTTTTTGTTCTTGGAGTTAAGTTATATTTTAAAGTGTTACAATCAAATTTTAGTTCAGCTGCAGTTTGGCATTTGGGGAAGTGGTTACCTTGAAAGTTGTGACCTCCATGCCCAGGATCTTGGAATAAAACGTGGTGGTATCTTTGATGCTCTTTACTGTCATCACAATGTGGTCAAGTCTATGGATAAGACATGGGGAAGTGGTCTGACTACTGTCTCTCCGTGACTGGGGGGGGGGGAAAATTTTAGTTCAGCTGCAGTTTGGCATTTGGGGAAGTGGTTACCTTGAAAGTTGTGACCTCCATGCCCAGGATCTTGGAATAAAACGTGGTGGTATCTTTGATGCTCTTTACTGTCATCACAATGTGGTCAAGTCTATGGATAAGACATGGGGAAGTGGTCTGACTACTGTCTCTCCGTGGCTGGGGGGGGGGGATTCAAAACAGTAGAGCATGGGGGAGTCAGAAATGATCACATTGCCACTGGTCACTCCCGTGTTCCCTTCTCCTTACCTCCCCTCACCTCTCCAATTACTATACTTCCTCCCCATCCCCATTTCAAAGGGAAAATTCCACAAAACTTTAGTAGACTCTATTGCCTGTGCGTGGATTTGCAAGAGTCCACGTGTCTGCCATGACCACGCTCCACTGTTTTCTTGTTGTCTTTCTCCTTCCAGAGGAGGCCAAAGGAGAGAGGGCATCAAACTGGAATTCATTTCTCTTCCAAGAAATGGCAAGACAAAGAAGGAGGTCCAACCCTATGAGCACATGCCCCCCATTGGCCAATGTTACCCAGGTCCTCCTTTCCCACTCTGCAGGTGTGATCACAGAAGTGAGCATCTCAGATGAAATAAATGTTTCTGGCCAGGTGTGTTTACAGACCTACCTTGACACCCAGTGGAAGACTTACCTGCCCTGCCTTCCATTCTCCACCCTGAGCATCCTTCCCACCAGATCTTTCTCTTGACTTGCATTCTTTAGTAATTTGTATATTTGCATTACAACTGCTACAGGATCATAACATGCGTGTGGTCTGGCACTAAAGGTAGCAGAGTACAGTGATTAAAAGACTCTGGAGCCAGACTGACATTTAATTAATCTCTTCGTGCCTTGGTTTTCCCTTCTATGAAATAGGCATAATTTTATATATGAGTTTCCAGTTTGGAGAAAACAAGGGAGGGTTTGGTCTCGGTCTTCACTCCCCTAATCTTCACCTCTACCCCTCTGGAAGGAGAAAGACAGCAAGAAAACAGTGGAGCGTGGTCATGGCAGATACATATCTTACAGGATTGTTGTGAAGATTTCTAAAAAGTCAGGGGCCAGCTGGTTAGCTCATTTGGTTAGAGCATGGTGTTGTAACTAACACCAAGGTCAAGGATTCAGATCCCAGTACTGGCCAGCCGCCAAAAAAAAAAAAAAAAGGATTGTATTTTTAAGGGCTTAGAACAATGCCTGACAGATATCAAGTACTATGAAAGGGTTAATGCTGTTGCTGTTGCTGCTGCTGCTGCTGCTGCTGCTGGGAATCCAGACATTTTACCATGACCCCTAATCTCTACAGTCTCATCTATTGTTCCTTTTTTTTTTTTTTAAGAGATACTTTAGTGTTTATGTAGGCAGATCTGGGAAAGGTTTGGCACTCCAAGAACAGTGGAGGAAGAGATAAGTGTCACATTGAGTCATTCTACTAGTACATCTTAATTGCATCATCCATTGTTCTTGAACTCCAAGCCACACTGTCCTTTTGCCTATTCCTCATAAGGGCTATTCATTTACCTTTTAGCCTCACGGCCTTTGCACGAGCTAATACCTGTCTTCCTGAACAGAATGTAAGCTTCATAAAAGCAGGCTTTTCTTCCTGTTTTGTTCCCCACTGTTTCCCAAACAGCTAGTTCAATGGTGTTTGTTCAATTAATGAATATCTGCTACAATAATTAGGTGTGATGCTTGGCACATATTCTGACTACTATTCTATTCTATCCTATTCCATTCCATTCCATTTCTACTCTACCCTGTGTTATTTTCTGTTCCACTGTGTTAAATTCCAGTCAAACCAGTACATTTTAAACAATTGATTTCAATGAACCCCAGCTAAAAAAATACTGTGTGGTTCTATTTTCATGAGTGGAGGAGGCATTGGCAAAGTTGCTGAGTTCTGCTCTCCTCCTATATACAGAAGATCCACATGGACACAGAAGCAGTGGAATGAGAAAATTATTGATATTTGGGCTCCATTGAAAGTAAAGTTATATGTTTAAAAATATCAACCTTTAAATGTCTGTAGAATCTGTAATAACACCCCCTTTTCATTCCTGATATCCGTTATTTATATTTTTCTCTTAATTTCTTAGGAGAAAACAGAAATTACTAATATTTTATTAATCTTTTCAAGGAATCAACTTTTGGCATTGTTGATTTTCTCTATTGTATGTTTACTTTCTATTTCACCAGTTTCTGCTCTTATCTTTATAATTCCCTTCTACTTTCTTAATGTTCAATTTCTATTCCTTTTCCAGCTTCTTTTTTTTTTTTTTTTTTTTTCTTTTTGAGACCGGCTGCACTGCGCTCAGCCAGTGAGGGCACCGGGCATCCCTATATAGGATCCGAACCCGCGGCGGGAGCGCTGCTGTGCTCCCAGTGCTGCACTCTCCCGAGTGCGCCACGGGCTCGGCCCCTTTTCCAGCTTCTTGATATGAAAGCTCAGGTAATGGATTTTTGAGTTTTCTACTTTTCTGATCTTTGCATTTAGAGCTTCAGATTTCCCCTAAGTACTGCTTTAGCCGCATTCTCCCAATTTTGATAGTCTATTTTGATAGTCAACCAATTCCTCCCATTATTCAATGCCCTGCCAACTCAGACTCACTCCTCAGATCCTGCTTGGAAAATCCAAGTTTGAGCACGGATGGCTCTCTTAAGGAACAGGAAGAAGGCTGGAATGGCTTAGAATCCAAGAGTGAGTGAGGGATAAGGGGGAGGGGAAGGCAGGGGCCAGATCATGCAGATCTTGGAGGTGAAGTTACAGAGCCTGCTTTGTAAAAGATGACCAAGCCATAGTAATCATAAGGCTTGCTGTGTGCCAAGCCCCACTGTAAATGCTATACAAAATATAATCCATTTCATTTCTCATAACAGCCCTATACAATAGGTATGGTCAGAGTACCCAGAACATGATGCCCTCTCTCCTTTGGCCTCCTCTACAGGGAAGGATTCTACCGTCCCACAGTCCTCTTCAAGGTCCCCTTCAGGCTGTGGGGGCCCCTGCATTCTTCTTGCAAACCTCAAGGTCAGCACTGTGTTTCTTGGCTCCTCCCCACATACCCTATCATGATAGCCTCAGGGAAGTGCCCCATAAGCTACCTTTGTGTCTCTCCACCTGTTCCTGGCTGAACTGGCTCCCCCTGAGCCACCCAGAGGGAGCAGCCACCCTCAGCGCAGTCCCCCCCCACCCACCCAGTGCAGTCCCACCCCTGCAGACACATGGACCAGGCCCTCCATGGGTTAGAGCAGGGCCTTTCTGTGTGCCTCTGCTGCCCTCTGCTTGTCTTTGAAAGAGGACGAGGGAGGAGGACAGGGAAATGGAGGTCAGCGCACCAGGGGAGCCGACCGAGGAGAACAGGTTACCAGACCTGGGCTGGAGGATCCCCAGCCTCGGTGCCAACACCCATGCCCCAGACCCCCAGGGCAACCCCGTTCACCTGTTTTTCTACAGTCCCATCCCATCTTCTGACTGGCAGCCTGGAGGTCAGACGACGCAGCATGGTAGGGTAGGTGTCCTTGTCTTGGGGCCTCCAGACAACCTTCTGGCTCAGTGTTTGGAGATCAAGGGGCAGGAATGGGAGGCCACAGGCTGAGGACTGTGGGTGGAGACAGGGGTAGGTGGTGCAATTGCAAGGACTCTGACGTGAAACTCTGACGTTTTGCCTTGAAAGCAAAAGCTTAAGGTGGATTGTATAAGGGGTTACTTCTTAAGACGACAGGAAAATCACCCATCCTGATGTATGGAGGGGACCTTTATTTTAGGGTATGAGGCCTCCCTCTGGTCTACTTAAGGGTGTGTCTCCAGAGTGTGAAATCTCAGATCTCTTTGGGAGTCTCTGTCCAGGGTGTGCAGTTATGAGCTGAGTTAGGGTACGACCACTCTGACTTATTATGGGTCTGTTTCTGTGCCAAGATCTCTAAGCTATTAAGAGTTCTATGTCCCAGGGTGTGAAGTTTCTGGATTCTCCTGGAGCATGAGATCTGGAGTCTTCCCCATGACCACTGACCCCTCACCCCATTCTCACCCTCCATTGCTTAGAGTCAAGGACATTCTTCTGCCCCATTGCTGTTCACCTCACCCTGAGCTGAGCCCCCTTCTCTCTTGCAGGTTACCTGTCTGGCCCCTAGGGCATGTGAATTTGAGATTCTCATCTGTAGACACACCCTAGTTACCCCCAACATAAATACTCTGCTGTAGATATTGTTTTTGAGCATGTGATTTTCTTTTAAAAAGAGTTATGCAAATAATACATGAATACAGGTTTGTATATGAGTTTTGAACAACACATCAGTACATGGACTATACAGGTCATCCCCATCCCTTGTTCCCAAAAATGATCACTGGGGTCAGTTCCTGGTGTTTGCTTCCAGACACTTTTCTCTATGTTTCCATAGTGTGTGTGCACATGTATACACATGGTCACCATAACCAACTTCCACTTGCTTTTCCCTGTTAACAGTGAGTCCTGTAGAAAGCTCCCTGCCGCAAGTACATGCAGGTCCCACCCATTCTGAATCATGTGCTCCATGGTATAACATGAACCCCATCATTTGTTTCACTCTGCAGTAGTCATTGGGTATAAATGGGCATTTACAAGATTTTCCCAATTGTTTGCTCCTACCAGCCTTATGCACACAGCTGTGTGCACATACAGGAGTGTTCAAGTCAGAAGTGAAATTGCTGGGTGTATTAGTCAAAGTTCTGCAGAGAAAAAGAACAATAGGAAATACAAAATTAATATTTTTTATAAGGAATTGGCTCAGGTGATTATGGAGGCTGAGAAGTCCCATGATCTGCCATCAGAATCTGGAGACCCAGGAGAGCCAGTGGTATAGTGCTGATGGTATAAGTCCCAGTCAGTGGAAGAAGACTAATGTCCCAGCTCAAGCAGTCAGGCAGAGAGAGCAAATTCCCCCTTCCTCCACCTTTTTATTCTATTCAGACCTTCAATAGATTGAATGATGCCCACCCACATTGAGGAGAGCCATCTGCTTCACTCAGTCTACCAATTCAAATGCTAATCTCATCTGAAAACACCCTCACAGATACCCCCAGAAATAATGTTTAATCAGGGCACCCATGTCCTAGTCAAGTAGGTGTAAAATTAACCATCACAAGTTCACCTTGTCAATTTAGCACTCATACTTAATCTCCAAATGAAGACAATAAAAAGGTCACAATTCCATCTAACATGACATAACTATCCTGCGTACAAATGAAAATGCACTAACCCCTTCCCCAGAAAAGGAGGTAAAGTCCTTGAGCAATGTTTACTCTTCTTGATATCCTGTAACTTAAATACCATGATTTAAAAACAACAGTACTTAAATACTATGATTTAAAGTCAACATGTCTTATGTTACCTGATAAGGTAATAACAGAGAAAAGAAAACAAAGATATTTGCTACACACACACACACACACACACACACACACACACACACACTCACACACACACACACGAACGTGTTCATGGCAAAACAAGAAGGAAATACTCATGACAATTACAATCCTAGTTTCTGTAACTAGTCATGTGGTTGTACCTGGTATTCACAGCTACCATCTTCCACTACCCATTCTGTAATCTCTTTTCCTTCAGCAAGCATCTCAGCTGGTCATGGATTTTTTTACCTGGTGGGGTAACCCAAACCTTCATTCCTGAAGGGTATGGGCCATTTATAGTCCTGTGTGGATTGGATGATTGCAGTTTTCCATTGATTTTAATCACAGGGCATGGTAGTACTAAGAGATGCGCTAAGGGTTCTCCTATGTTCCAGACATACTCTTCCTCACATCCGTTATGGAGTAGCAGTCCAATATTCCCTAGGTAGTCAGGTTGAATTGCTCCAGCCAACACTGTAGCTCCCTTTTTGGTCTGTTGATTCAGGGATACGAGGAGACAAAAGTAGCTTGGTGGCAGCCTTAACTTCCAGTTCAATGAAATCATTGTTGTGTCTCCTGGTGGAAGCATTCCTCCCTCTGGAACTAAGATCTCTATGCCAGTAGTATTAAGTAGTGGGAAGAGGAAGCAAAATATTTGCTAGAGGGTCACTAGGGATAATGGTGAGTGGCGCCACTGACATTTCTACCCATTGATTCCTGGACCTGTAATCCTGCTACGGGAGAAAGAGCATTATATACTGGACACTGATTCAGAGCATATATTGCCTCCTGGAGAATCTTGCCCCAGCCCTGCAAGGTATTGCCACCTAGTTGGCACTGTAACTGAGTCTCTAGGAGGCCATTCCACTATTTTATCAAGCAAGCTGCCTCAGGATGGTAAGGAACATGGTAACACCAGTGAATTCCATTAGAATGAGCCCATTGCCACAGTTCATTGCCTGTGAAATGAGTTTCTTGTTCAGAGGCAATGCCTTGTGGAATACCATGACAGTGGATAAGGCACTCTGTGAGTCCACAGATGGTAGTTTTGACAGAAGCATTGTGTGCACAGAAGACAAATCTGGGTTTTTTTGTTTTTTTCTTTTCTGGCAGCTGGTCAGTAGGGGATCTGAACCCTTAATCTTGGTGTTATCACACCATGCTCTAACGAAGTGAGCTAACTGGCTAGCCCAGAAGTCTGTATTCAAAGTGTCTGTTCCAGTAAGAACAGAACACTGCATCTTCCATGATAGAAGTCATCCGATGTAATCAACCTGCCATCAGGTACCTGGCTGATCACCATGGGGAATGGTGCCATATCCAGGACTCAGTGTTGGTCTCTGCTACTGGCAGAATGGGCACTCAGCAGTGGCCATAGCCAGATTGGCCTTGGTGAGTAGAAGTCCATGTTGCTGAGCCCATGTGTAACCTCCATCCCCACTACCATGGCCACTTTGTTCATGAGCTCTTTGGGTGATGACAGGGGTGGCTGGGGAAAGTGGTTCGCTGGTATCAACAGAATGGGTCATCCTATCTACTTAATTATTAAAATCCTCTTCTGCTGAGATCATCCTTTGGTGAGCATTTATGTGGGACACAAATAACTTCATGTTTTTTGCCCAGAGAGGTCTGTCTACACACTTCTTCCCCAAATTTTCTTGTTACCAATTTTCTAATCATGTTCCTTCCAAGTCCCTGACCATCCGGCCAAACCGTTGAATTGGTATAGCCCATGAATTGGTATATAATCGCACAATTGGCCATTTCTCCTTCCAAGCAAAATGCACAATCAGATACACTGTCCGAAGTTCTGCCGATTGAGAAGATTTCCCTTCACCACTGTCCTTCAGGGATATCCCAGAAAGGGACTGTAGTGCCACAGCTGTCTGCTTTTGGGTGGCACCTGCATATCATGCAGAACCATCTGTAAACCAGGCCGTAGTCTTCTTGTCCTCTGTTAACTGATCATAAGTCCGCATGAGGCCATAGGTGCAGGCTAGGGGAGAGAAGGCAGTGTAGCAGAACTGGGGACTATGGGCACTTGGGTCACTTCTTCATGTAACTTACTTGTGTCTTCAGGACCTGCTCAGGTTCAATCACTTATTTACCACTTCCACTTGGTGGTGGAGTGCTGCTGTGCATGCTCCACTTTATGGCTTGCTGGGTCAGATAACACCCAGTTCATGATGGGCAGCTCAGGTCACATGGTAACTTGGTGGCCCATGGTTAAGTGTTCAGTCTCTGCTGAGGCCCAGTAGCAGACCAAGAGCAGATCTGAAAAGGATATTAGTTATACACAGAGGATAGTAGGGCCTTCCTCCAATATCCTAAGGGCCTGCGCTGAGACGCGCCTGCGGGGCCCTGCCAAAGGCTCCAAACAGCATCTCTACCTGCCACTGACATGTCAAGCACCATTTGGTCTTCTGGAACATATGGCCCAAGGGGAAGAGCAGCTTGCACAGCAGCCTGAACCTATTGCAGAGCCTCCTCTTGTTCTGGGCCCCACCTAAACCAAGCAGTTTTTTTTGCTCACTCAGTAAATGGGCCAGAGTAACACACCCAAATGAGGAATATGTTGCCTCCAAAATCTTAAGAGGCAAATTAGGCATTGTGCTCCTTTCTTCGTTGTAGGAGGGGCCAGCTGCAGCAACTTATCCTTCACCTTAGAAGGGATATCTTGACATGCTCCACACCACTGGACCCCTAGAAATTTCACTGAGATGGAAGACCCCTGAAGTTTTGTCAAATTTCCTACCCCTCTGCCTTGCAATATCTTAGGAATAAGTCTAGAATAGTTGCTACTTCTGGCTCACTAGGTCCAATCAGCATAATATCATCAATGTAATGGACCAGTGTGATATCTTGTGGAAAGGAAAGGTGATCAAAATCCCTGTCAACTAAATTGTGACACAGGGCTGGAAGTACAGTGAAGGTAAAGTACAGTGAAGTTGCATTGCTGGCCTAGCCATTTGAAAGCAAACTGCTTCTGGTAGCCCTTATGGTCAGGGAAGGAGAAAGAGGCACCTGCCAGATCAATAGCTGTATATCAAGTACCAGGGGGGTATATTAATTTGCTCAAGCAATAAAACCACATTCGGTACAGCAGCTGCAATTGGAGTTACCACCTGGTTAAGCTTATGATACTCCACTGTCATTCTCCAAGATACATCTGTCTTCTGCACAGGAGAAATAGGAGAGTTGAATGGGATGTGGTGGGAATCACCAGCCCTGCATCCTTTATGTCCTTGATGGTGGCATTAATCTCTGCAACCCCTCCAGGAATTCAGCAGATCCCACTCATTCTGTACGATGTCCAGCGGGTGCTCTGTAGTACAACATGAACCCCCATCATCCATTTCACTGCAACAGTAATTGGCTATAAATGGACATTTACCAGGTTTTTCCAGTCATTTGCTCCTACCAGCCTTGTGCACACAGCTCCATGCACATGTGTGAGTGGTAGAGTTAGAAGTGGAATTGCTGCATCAAAAGGTTCATTCATTCAGTAAACACCCTGTAAAGGTTAATTCTAGGTATCAACTTGGTTAGATGAAGGAATGCTGAGAAACCTGGCAAAGCTATCTCTTCAGGTGTGTCTTTGAGGGTGTTGCCAGCAGAGATTAGTATGAGAGTCTGAGTGGACTGGGTGGAAAAGACCCACCCTCAATGTGGGTGGGAATCATCCAATATGCTAGGGGTCCAGAGAGAACAAAAAGACAGAGGAAAGAGGTGAAGCTCTATCTGCTGGAGCTGGGATACACTCTTCTCTCCTATCTGTGGACGTCAGAGCTTGAGACTCTTCAGCTTTTGTGTTCCAGGACTTACACCAAGGGTACCATCAGCTTCCCTGGTTTTTAGGCCTTTGGGTTTGGACTGAGCCACGCTACTGGCATCCAGTTTATAGATGGCCTATCATGGGACTTTTCTTCATAGTCACATGAGCTAACTCCCCTAATAAATCCCTCTCATATAATTATAACATATCCTATTGATTCTGTCTCTCTGGAGAAGCCTGACTAATACACACCCCAAGTGGGTACTGCATGCTGAGTTCTATTCTAAGTGGTGGGGAAACATCAGAGAATAAGGCAAATTTCCTTGCCCACATGGAGCTGACATTCTAGCTGGGGAAGTGCGGAAGTAGGGAGTGTCCAATTTTTATTTCTGTAGATACTTCACAGGGTCCTAGAAGGTTTTATTCCAATCAGTGGTGCATTTACTGACTTCCTCTCCACTACTCTCTATAGGTTGAGGTCTGCAGAGGAGGTTGGCTGCCTTTGCCTTTGCTCTCTACCAGATCTGCAGGGGTTGATGTTGGGATGGTCCATTGGGGAACATGGATGTACATCTATGTGTGTACGTGCAGGTGTGTGTGTGCATGAGGTTGGGAAGGGGTATTTGGAAATTGAAAAGCCCACTGGGAGGTTGAGGGGAAATTGGAATAGAAGAGACCACTTCATGGCATTGGAGGGAACTAGGGACAAAATGATCCACTGAATTTAGGCAAAAACATCCCTTCATGGGTCATAACCACAGAGGGAGTGCAGGATTGGTGGTGATGAGGAACTTTCTTGGAACATGCCATTGTGCAATTATTGTGTGGGTACTACTGGGATCACACAGACTGTTGTGTGGACACCCTTATGCTCATAGACAGACACAGGTGTGCGAAGTCACACCGAAGGGAGTGTGAACACTCCTAGGGGCACACAGATGAGGGTGTGCACTGCTGTGGTAATGCAGACTGGAGCGTGGGCACCATATGAGGTAGCACACACTGCAGTGTGGACAGTCTTGGGTTACTTAGATGGGTTTGGACATTCACTGAGGAGTGAGCATTCCTGGAATCACACACACTGGAGAATGCACACTTTTGTGGTCACACAGAGGGGGATGTAGACACTTCTGGGGTCAGATTGACTAGGGTGTTGACACTCTTGTAGTCACACAAACTGGGGTGTGGGGAGTCTTGGGGTCAGTGAGTGGGGTGTAGACATTCCCAGAGTCAAACAGATTTGTATGTGGACACTTCTGGGGTCACAGAGACTGGGGAGTGGACACTCCTGAGTCACCCAAACTGGCTAATGAACATTCTTAGGGTCGTACCAGGGTGTGGACATCCTAGGGGTCAGATAGCCTGGGGTGTAGATTCCTTGGATTCACATAGACTGGAATGTGGAACCTCTTGTGGTCTCTCAGACTGGAATGTGGACAACCCTGGGATGAGATAGAATGGGGTGTGGCCACTACTGGGCTCAGACAGCCTGAGGTGTGGACAACTGTGAGGTCACCCAGAGTGCTGGTAGACAGACCTGGGGTCACAAAGATGGGAGTTAGAGGGCTGTCTGATTAGCACAGTTGGCTAAAACATGGTGTTATAACATGAAGGTCAAGTGTTTTGTTCCTCTTACAGGCCAGCCACCAAAAAAATAAAAAGATGAGGGTTTGGATACCCCATGGAGTCACTCAGGCTGGAATGTGGACAGGCTTGGGTCACACAGATGAGAGATGTGAACACTGCAAGGGTCACCCATACTGGAGGGTGGACACTCTCGAGGTCACACGGGGGTTTGGGACACTCCTGATGTTAAACACACTAGGGAGTGGACAGTGCTGAAATCACACACATTGTGGACTGCATGCTCCTAGTGTCACACAGATTGGGGTGTGGACACTCCTGGGGTCATAGTGACTGAGGTGGGGACAGTCCTGTGGTCACATAGGCTATGTTGGGGATGGTCCTGCAATCTTAGTGACAGAGGTATGGACAATCCTGTGGTCAAAGAAATGATGAGCTGACACCCCAGAGGTCACAGACTGGGATGTAAACACTCCTGTGGTCTCAAAGAATACTTCATGGACACTGCTCGGTATATGGACTTGGGAGTGGATATAGCTGATGTCACAGGGACTGCAGTGTGGGTGGCCCTCCGGTTACACAGACTGGGATGTGAATTCTGAATTCTCCCGCGGTCACACAGACTTTGGACATCCCTGGGGTTTCATAAATGGGGTAGCACACCCTGGGCAATGTCCACTCCAGGGTACACATAGAAAGTGAGCAGACTGTCATGGGGTCCCACATCCTGGGAGTTAACACTCCTGGGGCCATTCACATGGCAGTTTTAACACTCACACATCACGCACACTGTGGTATAGACCTTCCTGGGGTCATGCAGACTAGAGCATGGACACTGCTGGTGTTACACAACTTTGCAGGTGGCCACTCCTGGGGCCACACACACTGGTATGTTGTCACAACTGTGGTTACACAGATTAGGGTTTAGACACACCTAGAGTCACACACATGAGGGTGGGGACACCTCTGGCATCACACACAGGGGTGTGCACACTCACGGTGTTTCACAGGCCGGCAAGTGGACACTCCTGGGGTCACACAGACTGTGAGGTAGAGAATTATGCCGTCACACAGAATGGGGAGAGGACACTCCTGGGGTCACCCCCATCAGGGAGGGAATGGTGCTGGAGGTACACATTCAGAGAACACTGATGAAGGGGGATGTTTGAATACTACCCAGGTCGTGCACATGACAGGCTCCAGAATGTGGGCTGCACTTAGAATTGCCATGTAAGACCCACAGACTGACATATTGAGGATGCCTGAGGAATAGACAACATCTGTAACATATTGCTGGGAAGGTCTGCAGTGCCCGTGACCTTGGTCTTCTCACTGCTCTTCAGAGCCAACTGTACTCAGTTTCTTTATCTGTAAAATGGGAATCATTTATTTCCCACCTCCTTTGCCAGGACGTTTTGAGGAAGAAGTGAAGTTCTCAAGTTAAAATTGCTTTGAAAAATAAAGTACCACATGGATGAGAAGGCCTAAGACTCTTTGTAAAATTCAAAGCTATGAGCTGGCTGGTCAAAGTGGCATGAGACAGGAGCTGGGAGAGTAGATACCTAGTTTGTAATCATGGATCTAGCTGTTTGACCTTGAGCGAGTCACTTGCCTGCACTGAACTTCAGGTTCCTAGTCAGTAATATGAAGATGACCGCCATCTGACAGGGTGTCACAGTGACAGTTGACTGTCCCCAAAGTCACGCTGCCTGCCTTAATGTTGAGTTGTTGCAAAGTGGCTGCCCAGCCAGAGATTCCATTTCCCACCATCCCCTGCCCCTGGGTGGGGCCTTGTGACCAGTCCTGCCTAATGGAACTTCAGCTAAAATGATGTGTGTCCTTAAGAAACAGTGGTGCTTACTCCATTTGCTCTTTGTCCATGTTTTGGAGGTCTTGAGCCCTAGTGGAGGGTGAAGCCACGGTGTCCGAGGAGCTTGGGGGTCCTCAGCCACCACATGCAAGTTCACCTGTTAGCCAGGACACCCACAACAGTCTGTGACGAGAGCAAGAAACTTGTGCTAAGAAAGAAGTAAGGAAAGAAAGAGAGAAAGAAAGAAAGAGAAGAGATCACAATAATATGTTGATTTTTCAGAAGGAGAGAATAAATCTGTGGTTACTAGAGGTGGGAGGAGGGAGGGAGATAGGAGTTGGGGAGAGATTCGGTAAGGGGTATAAAGAATAATTACGATTTGTAATAATGAATATGCAAATAATATTGATTTGAACGACACATGTTGTATACAGGTGATGGTAGTCAACACTGTACCCCCAAAATATGTATAATCGATTATGCTTCAATAAAAAAAACAAAAAAAACCTCGTATTAATGTGTGAAACCACTGACATTGTTGGGTTGGTTTGTTACTGCAGGAGAAGGAATCCCTCAATCACAGTGGATGGAAAGCTGTGTGGAGAAGCTCTCTGCAAGCTGAGAATGCTTCTTCCAGGAGGTCCTCCTGGCTTCTAGGAGATGGCTCCTTCCTTTACAGCAGTCAGAGCTCTGTCCAGGGTGACGGGAACCCAGGCCAGAGTGGCAATGGCAGCTGGGAGAGCATCTGCACCTCTGAGCTAGGTGCTGGCTCCACTGCGCCAGGCCCCTGGACATGGGTCCCTGTTCTTCAGAGGCTAATGAGGCACGGGTGCTCTGTAGCTTGGCTTGGCTTTAATAATGGGCTTCAGGGTACACCTGCAGGTGGTAGAACTCAGCCAATCCATAGTTGGATTGAAGATAGCTTTGATTTCACTAAATGTCTCCAACAGCGGATTTCTTTTCTCCTTAGAATGAAGGCATTTTCTGTTGAGCCCCCGAGACCCACCATGCTTCCTCCCTGTCCACTGCTGGCCCCAGCACACCTCCCAGGACAAAGCCCAGAAGAACCAGTGGGGCAGCAGCCAGGGCTTCCCAGAGCATGGCCACCTCCAGGGCCGTTTGGTGTTCCTACAAACACAGGCCCATGAGATGTGCTGAGACAGTGCTTGTTTAGAGAGTGTATTTCTCCCCCCCCCCAATTTTTTTTATTGTGGTAAAATACATGAAACATAAAACTTACCATTGTAGCCATTTTTAAGTGTACAGTTCAATGATATTAAATACATTCATAATGTTACCAGACTCAGGTCCAGCTGCCTGCTCCTTTGAAAAGGAAAGAAAAAAACTCAGAAGTCAAATGGTTGGTGTTAGAAAAGCAGCTGTATTCAGCTGAAGGAGATGGTAGGCTGTCCCATCTCAAAGATTTACATTTACTGAGGGGTTTTTAAAGGAAGGGTTGAGGGAATGGAATGTGGGGGTTGAAAAGCAGGAGAGCAGGAGACGTGAGTTACGAGGGGTCCGTTTCTATGGGTCAGGTACAAGGTCTTGCCAAGGCCTCATCTGGTTTCTGTTCTCATCTTCACTGTTATCTCAGGACCCTGCAAGATTTTGATTTGCACCCGTGTACTTCGCTGGTGCCCAAGGTCAGCTTCAGTCATTTGACCTTGATCATTTCTCAAAACTCTACAAGTCTCAAAGAAAGAACTGTTAGCTTTACACAGTACTAATTAGCTTCTCGGCCTTGTTTTCCTACTTAGCGAGTGAGATAAGAAAGTCAGGGGATGGGAAGCAAGAGTGGAGAGAAAAAAACTGTCCTTTTTAAAATCCTCCCCCGCCTGCAGCCCAGGCAGCTTTAGGTCCCAACATGGCTTCAGTCCTGCTCACTCCAACAATAATGTTGTGCAACCACCACCACCATCCATCTGCAGAACTTTTTCAACTTGCAAAACTGAAACTCTATACCCATTAAACAATAACTCCTCGTTCCTCACTCCCTCCCCTGGCAATCACCATTCTACTTTCTGTCTCTATAATTTTGACTACTCTAGGTACCTCATATAAGAGGAATCATACAGAATTTGTCTTCTTCTGACTGGCTTATTTCACTTAGCATAATGTCCTCAAGGTTCATCCATATTGTAGCATTTGTCAAATTTCCTGCATTTTAAGACTGAATAATAATCTATTGTGTGCATACACCATATTTTGCTTATCCATTCATCTGTCAATGGATACTACTACATTTTAGCTATTGTGAATAATGCTGCAATGAACTACATTCCATTCTTTCGCCTATATAGCCAGAAGTGGAATTGTTGAATCATTTTAAATTTTTGAAAAAACTGTCTGGTTCCATTTTACATTTCCACCACCTGTATACAAGGGTTCCTTCCAAATCCTTGTCAACACTTGTTTTCTTTTTCTTTTTTTTTTTAATGTGTGTGTGTTTTATATATTTTGTTTATCCATTCATTCATAGATGGACATTTCGGTTGTTTCCACTTTTTGGCTATGGTAAATAATACTGTTGTGAAATTTGTATACAAGTATATGCTATTTTTTGTTTTTGTTTTTTGATAGTAGCCATCTTAAGGGCTGTGAGGTGGTATCCCATTCTGGTTTTGATTTGCATTTCCTTAATAATGAGTGATGTTGAACGTCTTTTCATGTGCTTATTGACTATTTGAATTTCTTCTTTGGAGAAATGTCTATTCAAGTCCTTTGCCTGTTTTTGAATTGGGTTGTTTGGGTTTTTGTCATTGAGTTTTAGGAGTTCTTTATATATTCTGGATATTAATCCCTTATCAGGTTATCAGATTTGCAAATATTTTCTCCCATTCTGTGGGTTGCCTTTTTATTAGTGTATTTCTACCCCAAAGAACATGCCTGCCTTTCCACCAGGTCTGGAGTTTGTGGGGACTCAAGGAGAGGAAAGACATTTAAACCATATAGGCTCTGTAGCTCAGTTTCCCTATCCATAAAATGGGCATGCTACAATATAGCCTGGCCATCCTAAAGAGCAGTTAAAAGATTATGTGAAAAGGGCCTTTGTCAGTTAGGCATTCTTCCCCTCGCAAGTAACAGAAAGCCTTACTAGAGTGTCTTCAAATGAGAGGGGTTTATTTCCTCCCATTACCAGAAAATTTGAGGTTGACAGTCTCAGGTTCATTGATATTGTGAGCAGGGTCACAGTTTCCTTCCCTTTTTCATTTTGATGATCTTTAAGAATGCTGACTTTTGTCTTCATGCTTGTTGCCTCATAGTCCCAAGACAGCTGCAGCACTTCCAGACCTCACATCTACAGCCCTTGCTGTAGATTACCCCTTATGTCCCATTGGCCAAAACTGCATCAAATGCCACCCTCACCCCCAGATCAATCACTATTCAAGGGAAGCGAGATTGCTACAATTGGTTTAGACCAATCATAATTCACCCTCTTGGTTTGGAGAAGGAACTTATCCCACTTAAGAACAGGGAGTCTCAACTCACCATCTGAAGAGAGTGGGGATGGGGTAGTGGAAAGGAAGGGAATGAGGGTGAAGATAGCAGGGGAAGCAGTGGAAAGCATCTGTCATAGACTGGGAGGCAAGTTGACCCAAGTTCTAGCCCTAGCTCTGCATTGGAACCACTGTGTGGCTTGGGTTCTGTCCCCTGTCCTCTCTGGGCCTTGGTTTCCTCTTCTGTACCAGGAATGGTTGAGTTCAGTGGTCTCAAAGGCACTCCATGCATTGGTGGCTCTGTGGCTTTGACCCAGACCTGGGGGCTGGGCTGTGGAATCTACCGCATGGCAGAGAAGGCCCACTGGATCTTGAATGGGAAAGTTCCAGGGGCTACTTGGCTCATGTTTCCTACCAGCCGGCAGGGTCGAAGATTTCTCTTCTCTCTAGGATCAAGGTCATTTTGGTTGTCCTTGATGAGGTCACTCTGAGTGTGTACAAGGGACTTTCTGGGCCTCATAATGAGTGCCAGTTTCCAGCTTCAGCTCTGCTGCTGATGTCATACTGAGTGACATTGAACAGGTCCCTGCTCTCTTGGTGTCTCAGTTTGCCCATTTATTTGTCAGTGAGGGGGTTAGACAAGATGGTCTCTGCTGGACTTTATGGCTCTAAACTGCTGAGACTGAGCGGGTTGAAGGAGGACAGAAACGAAAAGTGAAGTCTGCGATCTGGGACTGCGGATTCAGGAGCTGCCAGAGAAAGACAGGGAAGGCTCCCCCTTGACCAGGCTAATGCCCTGATTGCAGCTGAGGCCTTCCTTGATGCTGCTGCCACTTGGAGCCCCTACCCCTGCCTTGAAGGCCCTGGGAAGGAGCAGATCTTCTGGTGGCCTTCCAGCCTCCCTCTGTCCGACGTTTCACTGCCACCTGCAAGTGGAGCTCAGAGGTAACCCCACTCTTCCTGTCTCAGGGCCACAGAGTTTGTTTCCCACCTTCCCTGCAAGAAAACCCAAAGCTTAAGTGGATGCCCCATCTCCCTGAGCCTCCCTCCCTTCTACCCACACTCTCTTCCTTTCCTCCTTTTAAATTATTTATTGAAAAAAAAAAGCAAATAAATTATCTATTGAGCACCTATTGTGTACCTGGCTTGGTGCCAGGTGCTGGGGGTATAACCGGGAACACAGCAGCCCTGCTTCTGTCCTACAGTGTAGAATCTGGTGAGTGAGTCTGCAGTTAAACAAGCAGTTACTATTGCTCATCACGAGTGTTATCAAAGAGAAGCAGAGCTGTGGGAGTGCAGATGAGGCCCAGCCCACAGAGCCAAAGGTGGTGTGCTCCTGTCCTGGGGCTGTTGTAGCACATTCCCCCAAACCAGGTGTCCTAAACATCAGAAATGTGTTCTCTCAGTTCTGGAAGCTGGAAGTTCAAAACAGAGGTGTGAGCAGGGCTGTGCTCCCTCTGGAGGCTCTAGGGGAGAATCTATTCCTGGCCTCTTTCAGCTTCTGGTAGCTGCTGGAACACCTCGGCTTGTGGCCACAGCACTCTAGTCTCTGCCTCCGTGGTCACATTACCTCCTCCACTGTGTGTGTGTCTTCTCCTCTTCTGTTGATCTCAAATCCCCCTCTGCCTACCTCTTATAAAGACACTTGTGAGCACATTTAGGGTCCATCCGGATAATCTCCCTGTCTCCAGATCCTTAACTTAATCCCATCTGCAAAGTCCTTTGATGCCATGTAAGGTCACATTCACAGGTTCCAGAGATTAGGATGTAAATGTCTTTTTGAAGACAACGCTTTAGCCTCCCACAGTGAAAGATGCCAGAAAGGTGTCCTTGGGGAGAAGGGGACATTTCAGTTGAAGCCTGAAGGATAAAGAATTAGCCCAGGAGAAGAAAGGGAGACAGAATGTTCTGGCTGAAGAAACAGTGTGTGTGAAGCTCTTGGAGACGAGAACAAATAAGGGTGGTTGGGGAAAACTCAGTAGTCCAGGATAGCTGGACCTTAGGGTGATGGACAGGTGGCTGAGGGTGCTGTGCCTAGACCTGCAAGGTTCAGACCTTCTCCTCCCAGCTCCTGTCAGGACGCCAGGCCTGGTGAGGTTCCAGCTGGAGCTTGCCTGCTCCCTCAGTACCACCCTGGCTTCCAGAGGCCACAGCTAGCCCAGCCAGGCAGAGGGAAAATAAAGAAATAGGCAGCCTGCGAATGTCCTGGGTGCTTCACAGGCTGTACGGCTCATAGTTGCACATAATACGTAGGCTAAGAGGCAGCCCCTTACCTGGCTGGGAGACCTGGGCGGCCAGCCCCCTCACTCAGGAAGGAAAGCAGACCTCCAGACTGCAGGGCTCCCCCTGCACGGGTCAGTGTGGAGCAGTGCTTACGAGCCTGGCCCCATAGAGTTTGGCGGCTGGGCTGGAATCGCAGCTCTGCCACTCGCTGGTGGTATGGTCTCACACAAGTCACCTGGCCTCTCTGGGGCACCCTGTGTCCCCAGTGCTTTGCAAATGTTAGTTATTCTGAGCACCCAGAAGTCCTGGCAGCCTCGGGATAGAGAGAGGAGAGAGGCAGCAGTGATTTGGGGCTTCCAGGCCCGCGCTGAGCCAGCCCGAAGCTCACCTCCTCTTTTGTAAGCTCATCTGTTCTCTTATTTATTTGTCAAGCTGCTTCAAGTTGGTTTGTTATTTGCATACAAAAGCATCTTATTTGATAAAGGTTTTTCATCATCTTTTTTTTTTAACATAGAGACTTATGAAAAATTTAAATGTAGAGGATGTTGTGATAAAAAATGTGGGTGAGGCTCAGCAGTTTTTGACATTTTGCATCTGTGGTAGGTAGAACCTGGGAATATGTTATATTACCTGGCAAAGGGGAATGAAGGTCGCTAATCAGCTGACCTTAAAATAGGAAGATCATCCTGGATTATCCGGTGGACCTGATGTCACCACAAGGGTCCTCAAAGGTAGAAGAGGGAGGCAGAAGTGATGCGATTTGAGAAGGACTCAACTACAGTTGCTGGCTTTGAAGTTGGAGGAAGAAGACCATGAGCTGAGGAAAGCGGAGGCCTCTCGAAGCTGGAAAACGCTAGACAACAGATTCTCCCCTAGAGCCTCTAGAAAGGAACACAGCCCAGCAGGTGCCTTGATTTGAGCCCAGTAAGACCTGTGTTGGACTTTCCACATCCAGGTTGGTATGTTAGTAAATTCATGCTGCTTTCAGCCACTAAGTTTGTGGCAATTTGTTACAGCAGCAATAGGAAACTAATACAGCACCTATTTATTTTTCTTCTGTTAATTCAATTGAAAAAAACCCTAACACCTTTTACTTAAACTGACATAGAATGTATGGGTGGTACGAGCCCATTTGTATACATTGCTTTTGTTTCTTTCCACCTCTCTGACTGTCTCTCTACCAGCATCTCGCCTTCTATCCGTGTACATGTGGACAGTATGGGGCCAATAATGGCTATCTCTTGGTAGTGGAATTGGGACTGACTTTTTTTTTAAAAAAGTTTTCATTTCTGTGCTTTTCTGAACTTTTTGCATTTTTTATAATGAGCATTTTTTTTTAAACCCAAACAATAAGGTTATGATGATGTGTTTTCATTGACAAAGCCTATACTGATGCCCATGGCCACCATTTGTTGAGCAACATGTCCATCCCTGTTAAGGTGTCCCCAAAGCGAACTAGCACAGCCCCGACCCATCCTACCCCCTCCTCCTCTTCCCCCATCCTAGACAAACAGGTAAAATTTATCTCTGGCTGTTATGGACTAAATTGTGTCCTCCTGTAATTCGTATGTTAAAGTCCTCAATACCTCAGAATATGACTGTATTTGGAGACAGGTTCTTTAAAGAGGTGATTAAGTTAAAATGAGACTGATAAGGTGGGCCCTAATCCAATCATTTGGTGTCCCTAGAAAAAGAGGAGATTAGGACACAGTCACGCACATAGACGGAGAAAAGACCATGTGAAGACACAGGAATAGGGCAGCCATCTGCAAGGCAAGGATAGAGGCCTCAGAAGATACCAACCCTGCCGGCACCTTGATCTTGGATTTTCAGCCTCTAGAACTGTGAGAAAATAAATGTTGTTTAAGCCCTGCAGTCTTTGGTGTTCTGTTATGGCAGATAGAGCAACTAACACACTGGCATTACCACCCACTTTGCTCCACAGAAACAACTTCTGTGTAATAATAATTTTAAAATGTGTTATGTTCTGAGAGAGCTGATTTCATTACTCAGACATACTTCATTTTCACTGTCTTATAACCTCCCAACAAACCTGTGACTCTGTGACAAATTAGAATGGTGCTTCTGACTCCCTACTAGACAGATGGAAAAACTGAGGCCCATGGGGGACATGTGACTTGGTCAAAGCCACATAGGCAGAATGTAGATCTCCAGACTCCAGCCCTGAACGTAGCATAGAAGCATCAAGTTCAGGAAGATGTGGGAAGAGGGCCAAGAATTCCATCTTCCCATCTAGGACATAGGTCATCAAATCAGTTTTCTTCTGGAAGAATCACATTTGAGTTTGGACCTGATCTGTAAAACAGCTCCATCCTATCATCAGAGAGCCTTTTTTAGTAATGAAAAGCATTGAAGATTAAAAGTTGCTAATGTTGATTTTACAGATACAAAATCAAACTAAACCCTTCCTGGTTCTCTTCATTAATTCAAGGTAAATGGATGTTTTATTTAGACATTCCTATGAATGGGAATAGGGCTTAATACCAATATTACCATTATGACTTTTATTTAAGTTGAGGAAATATTCACCAATCACACCTGGACTGTACAGCCGGATGAGGTCGGGGGCATGCAGGGCCCTGGGCCATCAACGGAGGTATGAGGATGGAGAAGAGATCCAGGACTCACCTGAGAGCCATTGTTCCATGTAGGGCATGAGGAATGTGGGAGCTGGTGCCAACCCCAAGCTGGCATGTGGGAAACACTTACCCACATTTCTCCCTGACTTTTCTAGGTTTGCAGAGAGCCCAGATAGCAAGGGAAGGTAAAGAAAGAGGTGGAGATGGAGTCAGGGGTGGCTGCCCCAGCATGTCCCAAACTCAAGTGCCTGCAGGGTCTGGCCCTCTCATGAATGAAGTTGACCTGGCAGTGGGCACAGGCAACATTGGGGATCCCATGACCTATCTAGAAGGGCAGCTGTACCAGGTCCAGCCTACTGTTGCTGTACAGGTGGTCAGATCTTCCAGTAACTGAACAGAAGGCAGATACTGCAATTTAGTAGAGTATCTTTTACTTTTTAAAGGTTGGCCACTAATTAAATATTTTAAAAAATCCTTTGTACCCAATAGACTAGTGAGCAAAAGATTTGAACAGGCACCCTACAGAAGAGGATCTCCAAATGTCCAATAAACATGTGAAAGATGTTTAACTTTATTACGTATCAGGGAAAAGAAAAGTAAAACCACAAAGAGGAACATCACATAATATCAGATTGGCAAATTTTAAAAAATGTAATTGCTTATACACTGTTGATGGGAATGTAAAATGACACAACCATTTTGGAAAACTATTTGGAATTATTTGGGAAAGTTTAAAGATACACATCTAAAAACAGACACACAGACCAATGGAACAGAATAGAGAGCCCAGAAACAAATCCAAACACGTGTGGTCAACAAGTTTTTGACAAGGGCAATAAGAACACACAATGAGGAAAGGATAGCCTCTTCAATAAATGGTCCTGGGAAAACTGGATCTCCACATCCAAAGAAATTGGATCCTTATCTTACACCATACACAAAAGTCAACTCAAAATGGATAAAAGACCTAAATGTCAGACCTGAAATCATAAAACTCCTAGAGGAAAACATAGGAGAAATCTCCTTGTCATCGGCCTTGGCAATGATTTCTTCGATGTGATACCAAAAGCTCAGGCTACAAAAGTAAAAATATGAGGGGTATTCAAAAAGTTCATGGAAAGTTTTGCATTATCTTTTAATTCTATTTTTTCATGAACTTTTTGAAGTACCCTCATAAACAAATCTTTCCATGAATTTTTTGAGATACCTTTGTAAATGGGACTACATCAAACTAAAAAGCTTCTAAACAGCAAAGGAAACAATCAGCAAAATGAAAAGGCAACCTACAGATTGGGGAAAAAAATATTTGCAAACCATATATCTGACAAGGGGTTAATATCCAAGATTTTAAAAGAACTCATACAACTCAATAGCAAGAAAACATATAACCTGATTAAAAAATGGGCAAAGGACTCAAGTAGACATTTTTCCAAAGATGACATACAAATGGCCAACAGGTATATGAAAAGGTGCTCAATGCCACTGATCATCAGGGAAATGCAAATCAAAACCACAATGAGATATCACCTTATGCCTGTTAAGACAGTTATTATCAAAAAGACAAGAGATCAGTGTTGATAAGAGTGTGGAGAAAAGGGAATCGTGCACTGTTGGTGGGAATGTAGATTGGTACAGCCATTATGGAAAACAATATGGAGATTTCTAAAGAAATTAAAACTAGAGCTACCATTCTTCCAATTCTTCCTATGGGTATATACCCAAAGGAAATTAAAGCACCAACTTGTAAAGATATCTGCACTTCTATGTATATTGAAGCATTATTCATAATAACCCAGATATGGAAACAACCTAGGTGTCCATCAATGGACAAATGGGTAAAGAAATTGTGGTATATATATATACAACGAAATATTATCCAGTCTTAAAAAAAGGAGGAGATCCTGCTATTTGCCACATTATGGATTGACCTGGAGGACATTATGTTGAGTGAAATAAGCTGGACACAGAAAGAAAAATATTGCATGATCTCACTTATGTTTGGAATCTAAAAAAAAAGTCAAGTATGTAGAGATAGAGAACAAAACTGAGGTTGGGGGGAGGGAGGAAATGGAGAGATATAGGTCAAAAGATATAAATTAGCCAACATGTAGGATGATCAAGTCGAAAGATCTACTGTACAACGTGTATATACAATAATAGTGTATTGTATTCAAGATTTTTGCTGAGTAGATTATAGCTGCTCTTGCCACAGGGAGAAAACAGGTACCTCTGTAAGATGATGGATATGTTAATTTGTTTCACTATAGTAACCATTTTACTATATATATGTATCTTATAACATCATGTTCTATACCTTAAACATACACACACCTCGTGTGCCTGATCTAGCCCGCTGCCTGTTTCTATATGGCCATAATACCAACAATGGATTTTACCTCTTTATTTTTATTTTTTAATTTTATTTTTTTGTGGCTGGCCAGTATGGGGATCTGAAGGGTTCTTACCTCTTTATATTTATTTATTTATTTATTTGTCTATTTATTTAATGTTTTCTTTTGTTTTTATTGGTTATGAATATTCATGGAGTACAAAGCAAATTGTTACCACTCGTGCCTAAGAAGTGATGGCCAGATCCATACTGGCAGCATGTCCATTACCACAAATTGTGATTATACCCTGTGTCCCCCACCCAATTATCCCCTCAATTATCCCCGACCTCCCTCCCCATCCCCCTTTCCCCACTCCACTTTGTATCCCTAGGTATGTTCTCTCCCTCTGCAAGTCCAGTGCACCCCTGTGATCTTTCTTTCCTTCCTTCTTTCTCTCTTAGCTCCCACATATGAGTGAGCACATGCGGTATTTATCCCTCTGGGCTTTGCTTATTTCACTCAACATAAATTTCTCCAAGGCTCATCCCGGGCCGGCCTGGTGGCGCACTGCTATAGTGCGCCGCTTGGGAGTGCGGTAGCGCTCCCGCCGAGGGTTCGGATCCCACATACAGACCGGTTCCCTCTCACTGGCTGAGCGAGGTGCGGGCGCAACACTGAGGGTTGCGATCCCGTTGCCGATCCCGGTCCGGTACGGGCGTGACACTGAGGGTTGCGATGCGTGACACTGAGGGTTGCGATCCGTTGCCGGACACGAAAAAAGATGAAAAGGCTCATCCATGTTGTTGCAAATGGGAGAATTTCATTCTTTTTTATAGCAGAGTAGTATTCCGTGGTGTGTATATACCACATTTTCCTTATCCAGTCATTCATGGATAGACATTTAGGTTGGTTCCATATCTTGGCTATTGTGAATAGAGCTGCGATGAATATGGGAGTGCAGGTGTCCCTTCGACATCATGATTTCCATTCCTTTGGGTATATACCCAGAAGAGGGATTGCTGGATCATATGGAGGATCTATCTGTAGTTGTTTGAGAAGCCTCCATACTGTTTTCCATAGTGGTTGTACTAATTTACAGCCCCACCAAGAGTGTAGGTGCATTCCCTTCTCTCCACATCCTCACCAACATTTGTTATTCTCATTCTTTTTGATTATAGCCAGTCTAACTGGGGTGAGATGATATCTCAATGTGGTTTTAATTTTCATTTCCCTGATGACTATTGATGTTGAGAATTTTTTCATGTACCTATTAGCCATTTGTATGTCTTCCTTTGAGAAATGTCTATTCAGTTCCTTTGCCCATTTATTAATTGGGCTATTTGGTTTTTTACTGTATAATTGCTTGCATTCCTTGTATATTATGGATATTAATCCCTTGTCAGATGCACAATTAGCAAAAATTTTCTCTCATTCTGTAGGTTGTCGTTTCACTCTGTTAATTATTTCCTTTGCTGTGCAAAAGTTTTTAGTTTGATATAGTCCTGTTTGTTTATTTTTTCTTTTGTTGCTTGTGCTTTCGGGCTCATGTTCATAAAGTCTGTGCCCGTCTTTAATCCATTTTGAGTTGATTTTAATATATAGTGAGAGGTGCATGTCTAGTTTCATTTTTTGGCATATGAATATCCAAGTTTCCTAACACCATTTATTGAAGAGGCAGTCTTTTCCCCAATGTACGTTTTTGTTCCCTTTGTCAAATATCAGATGGCTGTAAGCCTGAGGGGTGATACCTGTGTTGTCTATTCTGCTCCACTTGTCCGAGTGTCTATTTTTATGCTAACCATGATGTTTTGGTTACTATAGTTTTGTATTATAATTTGAAGTCAGGTAGCTTTATGCCTCTGGCTTTATGTGTTTTGTTCCAGAGTGCTTTGGCTATTCGGGGTCTTTCGTTGTTCCATATGAATGTCGAGATTGTTTTTTTCCATTTCTGTGAAGAATGTCATTGGTAATTTGATGGAGATTGAATTGAATCTGCTGGTCCAAGTGTCTATTTTTATGCCGGTACCATGCTGTTTTAGGATCTGAAGTGTTCTTACCTCTTTAAATGCTTAAAAAAGAATAAAGATCCCCAAACCGGCCAGCCACCCAAACAGGCCAGCCACCCAAACAAAACAAAACAAAAACAAAGAAACAAACAACAAAAAAAGAAATAATATGTTGTGACTTGAAAATTATAAGAAATTCAAATTTCAGTTTCCATTTATTAAGTTTTATTCAAACACAGCCACCCTCATTGATTTACCTTATTGTCTATGGGTATTTTCATAACAATGATGGAGTTAACTAGTGGTGACAGAGACCACCTGGTGTCTCGCAAAACCTAAAATATTTACTATTTGGCCCTTTACAGAAGAAATTTGCTGACATCTCCTTGCTCTATTTCTTGGCCTGGCACGCAGTTTTGTTGGTGTTCATGCTACACTGTAGTGCATCAATGTTATGAATCACATTTTTCTAAACATATGGCATCTGGGCCCAAGGTATGGCTGCCAGGTGTCCTGTATTGACTTTGTCAGGATGCCCCCCAAATCCTGTACTTAGCTTTTTCCAATAAATTGCAAAAACTCAGCAGTTGGAGGTATTTTCCAGCCACAGTAATTGGCTCTTAAATCACCTAAATGGCAACACTACTGAAAATCATACCTCTCCAAATAAAGATCTGCACAATCCCTTATGGTCTCTCCTGTGGGTTTGGCTGAGGGAAGACCAAAAGGGGTGACTGAGGATTAAAAATACTTATTTTTCATATTGAAAAAAGGAAAAGACTGTCTGGTGGCCAAAGTCCCAAGCTGTGATCAAGTAAACACTGGTCATTTGAGATAGCTTTGGATCCATAAACATGCTCTGAAAATTAGCCAATCAACGATAGCCTCACTCCAGTGACTAAATTTCTGGGAGTTAGCAAAGCAACGACAGCCCCAAGCTTCTGAAAGTCAATAGACAAGTGCGCAGAAGATTTGAACAGACACCTTAGAGAAGAGGATGCCCAAATGTCCAATAAACATGAAAGATGTTCCACCTCATTATTCATGGGGAAAAGCAAATTAAAACAATAAAGAGGGACATCACTATGATGGTTAATTTTATTATTTTTTTCCAGATCGTTAATTATTTATTGTGACTTTTTTCTTTTTTTTAAATCGAAACATTGATTATACATATTTGTGAGGTAAGAGCTGAATTTAAATTTCAATACATGTCTACAATGTGTGATGATCAAATCAGGGTAATTAGCATATTCATCATCTCCAAACTTAGTCATTTCTTTGTGATGAGGACAGTCAATCTCCTCTCTTCTAGTCATTTGATAACATGCAGTAAATTATTGTCAGTTATAGATGCTTAGCTTGACTGTACTCCAATAGAACTTATATTTCCTATCGAGCTGTTTTGTGTCACTTAACCAACCTCTCACTATCCCCTCTCCCCCTTCCCCTTTCCTCTAGTAACCACAGTTCTACTCTCTCCTGAAAGTTCAGCTTATTTGTTTATTTATTTATTTATTTATTTTTTAGCTGCCACTATGAGTGAGAACATGTGGTATTTCTTTTTCTGTGCCTGGCTTATTTCACTTAACATAATTTTCTCCAAACTCAACCATGCTACTGCAAGTGGCAGAATTTCATTCTTTTTTATGGCTGAGAAGTTTTCAATTGTGTGTATATACCACATTTTCCTTATCCAATCATCCATTGATGGACATTGATGGATTTAGGTTGGTTCCTACTCTTGGCTATTGCAAATAGAGCTGCAATAAACATGGGAGTGCAGGTATCCCTTGGCATGATGATTTCCATTCCCTCGGGTATATACCCAGCAATGGGATTGCTGGATCGTATGGCAGTTCTATCTGTAGTTGTTTGAGAAACCTCCATACTGTTTTCCATAATGGCTGCACTAGTTTACAGTCCCATCAACAGTGTAGGAGGGTTCCCCTTTCTCCACATCCTCACCAGCATTTGTTGTTCTGTCTTTCTGATAATGGCCAATCTAACAAGGGTGAGATGATATTTCAGTGTGGTTTTGATTTGCATTTCCCTGATGCTGAGTGATGTTGAGCATTTTTCATGTGTCTTTTCGCCATTTGTATATCTTCCTTTGAGAAATGCTTATTTAGCTCCTTTGCCCATTTTTAATCACATTATTTGATTTTTTACTATTAAGTTGTTTGAGTTCTTTGTATATTCTGGATATTAACCTCCTGTCAGATGCGTAATTTGCAAATACTCTCTCCCATTCTGTAGGTTGTCTTTTCACTCTGTTGATTGTTTCCTTTGCTGTGCAGAAGCTTTTTTAGTTTGATATAATCCCATTTGTTTATTTTTGTTGTTGTTGCCAGTACTCTTGAGGTCTTATTTATAAAGTCGTTGCCCAGTCCTACATCCTGAAATATTTTCCCTCTGTTTTCTTCTATGAGTTTTATAGTTTCAGGTCTTATATTTAACTCTTTAATCCATGTTGAGTTGATTTTGGTATATGGCAAGAGATAGGGGTCTAGTTTCATTCTTCTACACATATATGTCCAGTTTTCCCAGCACCATTTATTGAAGAGGCTGTCCTTTACCCAATGTATGTTCTTGGCACCTTTGTTGGCTGTAAATACATGGATTAATTTCTGAGTTCTCTATTCTGTTCTGTTGGTCCACATGTCTGTTTTTATGCCAAAAGTCAATAGATGGTTAATTTTAATTTGTCAATTTGACTGGGCTAAGGGATACCTAGAGAGCTGGTAAAGCATTATTTCTGGGAGTGTCTGTGAGGGTGTGAAGAGATTAGCGTTTGAATAGTAGACTGAGTAAAGAAGATTCAGCCTTACCAATGTGAACAGGCATGAGGCCCACCCAAATAGAACAAAAAGGCAGAGGAAGGAGAATTTTTTCTCTCTCTTCTGAGGCTAGGACACCTTCTTCTCCTGCCCTGGGACATAGAAGCTCCTGGTTCTTGGGCCTTTGGACACGTGGACATATACCAGTGTGCTCCTCCACCCCG
>NW_007726799.1:255755-308528 GCF_000696425.1 Galeopterus variegatus
CCCCCCCCCCCCCCCCCCCCCCCAGTTTTCAGGCCTTTGCTCTCAGCTTGGGAGTTACATTATTGGCTCCCCTCGTTTTAAGGCCTTTGAACTCAGACTTAATCATACCACAAGCTTTCCTGGTTCTCCAACTTGCAGAGGTCAGATTGTGGGACTTCTTGGACTCCATAATCACATGAGCCAATTTCCATAATAAGTTTCCTCTTGTCTCTGTCTGTCTGTCTATCTATCTATCTATCTATCTATCTATCTATCTATCTATCTATTCTGTCTCTCTGGAGAACCCTGACTAATATAATCACATAATATCATATTGGTAAATTTTTTTAAATGTAATTCTTTTTTTTTGTTGTTGTTCATTCTCCATAGAGACTGTCAAAAATTACCAATGCCGACCATATTTCAAGTCGTCATGTGGGGTATTGGGAAAAGTTTTCAATTAGCAATAATTGTGCTGTGGATAAACCTCATTGGCTATGCTACTGCCACTGAAAAAAGCTTAAAATGTAATTCTTTATATACTGTTGATGGGAGTGTAAGATGATGTGGCCACTTTGGAAAACCCTTTGGAATTACATAGGAAAGTTTAAAGATATGCACCCGCTGTGACACAGAAATTCTACCCCTCCATGTGCACTAAGAGAACTGATAAGAAAATCATAGAAATATATTCAATTATCACTGGGTGATAAACCCACAGTCCTGAAACAGCCAATCAGTGATAGCCACCTCCCCAAAGTTAGCCAATCAGTGATTAAATCCCCTCCTCCTAAAAGCAGCTAGTCAGTGACAGCTCCATGCTTCTAGACAACCCAATCAGCAAGTGCTCCCTCCAGCTACCACAGTTTGAAAGCAGCCTTACTCCAGTGAGCACTGGAGCATGCTGAAAGTCTGTCAGTCCCTCAACATTCCTGCTTCTCAGTGTCTGCCAATTCCTGAATTCCAAGCTTCTCAAAACCTTCCCGAAGCTCTGGCTTTATTGCGGAAGATTGCATCTTACAAGTACTACTCTCCGTCACAGGTAAATGAGAAGTTTACCTTATTTGCGTTGGATATCCAGAACAATATATTGTTAGTCTGCAAGTTCTCATGGTTCATCTATGCATGCTGACATGTAACAGATGAACTATGAGATTTTCAAATTCAATTTTTTTAATTCTTGCAGTGGTTGCTAGTATCTGTTTTTTATTTGTGTGTATTTAAACCTCAAACTGCTAAAACACAGGTGTAAATTTTGTGATAAATTTTTTTCAACAGTAGACAGTTATTAAGTGAGGAAAAAGTCCTTTTGAAGCTTTTTGAGCAGTATCCAATGGTTCATTCAATATCGAAAACGGTAAAAAGTCAGATATAAACCAATGTAGTATAGCTAAGCATAGGAAATGTATGATTTCCTCAACTCACACCAAAGAAACTGATAAAATAATAATTTTTTGGTTAGGGAATTTAGATGAAGAAGATAAATTAATCACAGAAAAACTTGTAATGGCCTTCCACACTATTTCATCATTAATCTTTCAGCTCACATGACTGTTTGAATGTACTGCTACCAGAAGTATTTTCTGATTCCAAAACTGCAAGCTAATTTTCAAATGCCAGGATAAAATCTACAGATATTATCAAAGGTCTAAATGCCTCACCTTTCTATGGTATAACCATGATACAAGTAATCACAATGCATAGGGAAAAATTTCCCTTTACTCGTGCAATATTTTTCTTGTGAAAAGGGCTTGCTAATTAGGTTATTTTGATTAAATTCCCTTCCAGTTGAGACTTCAGAAACAACAGAAAATTTTTACGGAGACTCTCATTGAATTAGGGGTTAGTAAGAAAAATTGTATTGCTTTTGGTGCTAGAATTTGAATTTTATTGTTGTTTTCAAAGAACTGGCCATTGGTTCCATTGATTTTCTCTATTGTTTTTTCTGTTTTCAATTTTATTGATTTTTGCTCTTATCTTTATTATTTCCTTCCTTCAGGTGTTATTTTTCTAGTTTCCTAAGTTGAAAATTCAGAAAATTGATTTGAGAACTTTCATTTTTTTTCTCATATAAGCATTTTAATGCTATCAATTTTCCTCTCAATGAAAGTCAAGTGTTCAGATCCCCATACTGGACAGCTACCTGCCCCCCCAATTTTTTTGCCCTCTCATCATTACTGTAGCTGCTTCCCACAAATTTTGATTTGTCATATTTCCATTTTTATTAAATTCAGAATAGTTTGTAATTTCCCTGGTGATTTCCTCTTTGGCTCATGTGTTATTTAGAAGTGTGTTGTTTAATTTCCAAATATTTTGGGTTTTTTGAGATATATTTCTGTTATTGATTTCTAGTTTAATTTTATTATAGTCAGAGAACATATTTTCTGTGTTTTAAGCTTTATTTGTATTTTTAATTATTTTAAATTTGTTCAAGTTTGTTTCATGGCTTAGAGTATAGTCTATTTCAGTGAATGTTCACATGCACTTGAAAAGACTTTCTATTCTGCTGTTGCTGGTTGAGTTACTCTATAAATGCCAATTAGGTCAAATTGTTTAATAATGTTCAAGTCTTCTATATCCATACTGATTTGCTGTCTACTTATTTTCTTTATTACTGGAAGAGAAGTGTTGAAGCCTCCAACTATATCTGTGAATTCACCTGTTTCTCCTTGTATTTCTATTGTTTTTGCTTGTCTTTTTGAAGATTTGTTGTCAAGTACATATACATTTAAGATTATTATGTCTTCTTGTTGAGTTGACCTTTTTATTATTATGTAATATCCCTCTTTATTCCTGATAACTTTCTTTGTTTTGATGTTTACTTTGTTATTAACATAACTGGTTTATCTTTTTCCCATCCTTTTACTTTTCTCCTGTCTATGTCTTTATGTTTAAAGTAGGTTTATTATAGACATCATATAGTTAGATCTTATTTTTTAAAGATGTATGTATAATTAGACAATCTCTGTCTTTGAATTGATGAGTTTAGACCAGGGGTCACAAACTATGGCCTTCAAATTGACCAAATGTTTTTGTAAATAACATTTTACTGGAACACAGAAAACATTTATCCATTTACTATCATCTGTTGTGCACTAAAACAGCAGAAGTGAGTAGTTTTGACAGAGACTATATGGCCTGCAAGCCTAAAACCTTTACTGTCTGGCTCTTTAAGCAAAAGTTTGCTGACTCCTGGTTTAGACCACTTACATTTAATGTAATTATTGATATGGCTGGATTTAGGGCTACCATTTTATTATTTGTTGTCTGTTTTTCCTTCTCTCTTTTGTTCCTCTGTTCCCCTTTCTTGTTTTCGTTTTGATTGTTTGAATACTTTTTAGTATTACATTTTAATTTTATCTGTTGAATTTTTGCAGCAATTTTTAGTGGTTGCTCTATGGATTACAATACATACATCTAACCTTTCACAGTATTTTTAGAGTTGATATTTTTCCAGTTTTCAAGTGAAATGAAAAAGCCTTGCAAACATATAGCTCCTTTTACCCTGCTCCATTTTGTTTGGTTTTCATATGTATTACATCTACGCACATTAAAAATATCAACAGTCAATGATAAAATTTTTACTTAGAACAGTCATTCACATTTTAAAGAAATTAAAAGGAGAAAAATAGTCATCTATATTTAGCCAGATATTTACCATTTCTGTTTCTCTTCCTTCATTCCTGAAGTTCAATTTCCCTCTGGTATCATTTTGCTTTATCATTTCTTTTCTTTCTTTCTTTCTTTCTTTTTTTTTTTTTTGGCAGCTGGCTGGTATGGGGATCTGAAACCTGGATCTTGATGCTGTCAGCACCATGCTATAAGCAAGTGAGCTAACTGGCCAGCTCTTTCTTTTCTTTCATCTCTTTCGGCTCTTTCATTTCTTTTACAGCAGGTCTGCTGTTGACAAATTCCTTTAATTTTCTTTCATCTGAGAATGTCTTTATTTGCCCTAGTTTCTGAAAGTCATTTTCACTGACTATGAAATTCTGCGTTGACAGTTTGTTACTTCAACACTTTTAAGATGTTACACTGTCTCTTTCCACTAGAGTTGACCCTTGAACAAATGAGTTTGAACTACATGGGTCCCCATACATGTAGATTTTTTTCAATAAATATATTGGAAAAAATTTGGAGATTTTTTTTTCTAGCTTACTTTTCTCTCCCTCTAGCTTACTTCCCCCCACCCCAGCTTACTTTATTGTAAAAATACAGTTCGTAATACATATAACATACAAAATATGGGTAATCGACTATTTATGTTATCAGTAGGGCTTCCAATCAACAGTAGGCTATTAGTAGCTACGTTTTTGGGGAGTCAAGTTATATGTAGATTTTCAACTGCATGGGAAGTTGGTACTCCTAACTCGTACATTGTTCAAGGGTCAACTGTATGTTTCTGATGAGAAATCTAAAGACCTTGATATTATCATTCTCTTATAGGTAATGTGTTGTTTTTCTCTAACTGTTTTTCAGCAATTTGACTATAATGTTTCTTGCCATGGTTTTCTTTGATTTTATCCTGCTTGGGGGATTACTATGCTTCTTGAGTCTGTTAATTTATGTCTTTCACCCAAATTTGGGAAGTTTTTGGCTATTATTTCTTCAACTTCTTTTTCTTTTTCTTTCTTTTTTTTGTGGCTGTCTGATACAGGGATCTATTATTTCTTCAATTTTTTTCTCACATCAATCTCATTCTCCTCTTATTCTGAGACTCTAATGGCATGAATGTCAGACGTTTTGATATTTTCCCAGAGGTTCTTGAGGTTCTACTCATATTTTTCAATATTTTTCTCTTTGTTTTTCAAATCAGATAATTTCTATTGATCTATCTTCGAGTTCAGTGATTCTTTCCTCTGTCATATCCATTCTATTGATCCCATCCAGATAATTTTATAATTTCAAATGTTATCTTTTTCAGTTCTAAAATTTTCAATTGGTTCTTTTTTTAATAGTTTCACTACAGTTTTTATATTCTTTACAGAGTATTTAAAACTCTATAGCTTTTTTATATATTTCTCTGCTGAGAACTACCTTACCATTCATTTCAAGTGTGTTTACCCTTACTTCATGGAACATGAGCGTTAAAGCTTTTTAAAACTCTGAAAATTTTAACATTTGAGTCATTTCATTTTGATGCTTGTTGTTTTTTCTCTTGAGAATTAGTTGCATTTTCCTGGTTCTTTGTTTTTTTTTTTTGTTTGTTTGTTTTTTTGTCTTTTTTCGTGACCAGCAACGGATCGCAACCCTCAGTGTTGCGCCCGTACCGGACCGGGACCGGCTACGGGATCGCAACCGTCGGTGTTGCCCCCGCTCCTCGCTCAGCCAGTGAGCGGCCGGTCTGTATGTGGGATCCGAACCCTCGGCGGGAGCGCCGCCGCGCTTCCTAAGCGGCGCACTGTAGCAGTGCGCCACTGGGCCGGCCCTTCCTGGTTCTTTGTATGTACAGTAACTTTAGGTTATATCATGGACATTTTGAATATGTGTTCTTTAGACTCTAGGTCTCATTAAGTCCTCTGAAAATATTTGTTTGTTTTACCAGTGCTATGGTTTGAATGTGTCTCCCAAAGTTCATGTACTAGAAACTTAATCCCCAATGCAACAGTGTTTAAGGGTAGGATCTTTAAGAGGTAATTAGTTCATGAAGGCTCTGATCTCCTGAATGGATTAATGTCATTATTACAAGAGTGGGTTTATTATCTCAAGAGTGGGTTTGTTATAAAAGTGAGTTTGGCCTTTTCTCCCACACGTGTGTTCTCTTGCCCTTTCTCCTTCTGTCATGTGGTGAGGCAGCAAGAAGGCCCTCACCAGATGCAGCCCCTCAATCTTGGACTTCCCAGCTTCCAGAACTATGAACCAAATAGATTTCTGTTCATTATGAATTACCCAGTCTCGGGTATTCTGTTACAGCAGCATAAAATGGATTAAGCTGACCAGAAATCAACTTACTTAGCTCCAAACCACAAGTTTTGTCTCACTCTCTGTCAACAGCAGTTCTGATGTCAGTTCTCTCTTCAAAACCATTGCTATGCTGTTTTGGGTCTGCTCATGCATGCACAGTTCAGAAGTGAGACTCAGACTTGTGTCAGTTCATGCACAGAATTAGGAGATCCCTTTCTCCATCTCTCTCCTTTATGGAATTCCTCTCCATATCTTTCAGCCTTGGGGGGACTGTTTTCCCGATCATCTGGCCAGAATGATGTCATTTCTTTTGGAAATTTATCTGCCCATACTGCTGCTATTCAGTTCTTAACTGAGGCCACTGTTGGGCAAGGCCAGAAAAGAAAAAAGTGAAAATCCCCAGAGATCTGGTCTTCGCAAGCTCTTCATACTGTAGGTGCCCCTTTTCCAAGTTTCTTTGGACAGAAGTTTCTACAAAGTGTTAGCCTCCCACACTGCAGCTGTGGCTTCATAGCCAGGGCCCATCCTCATCTAAGCCATGAGAGAAAAGAGAAAACAAAACAGGGACACTCGTCCGCACACAGGTTGCTTCCTCAAGTTTTAATACCTTTCTCCAAACCACCTGCTTTTGTTGAATTTTCAGAATCCTCGGGTAGTTGCTTTTCCAAAAACATAGTTTATTTTGGAATTATTTTAGGTAAACAGAAAAGTTGCAAAGATAGTGCAGTTTCCAGAAGTCATTGCTTTTATAATTTTTGTCCAGTTTTTATCTGTAATAAGGAGGATAGATAGGCCGAAATGTATTTATTCCATCTTGCCTGGCACGGGGAGCCTCTTTAGTATTCTGGGTAGAGCATGGTATGAATTCTTACAGTTTGGGGGTCCTGTGTTCTTTGGGGTGACTTCTCTGAGCTAATTTGGGAGGGATGCTGTGTATTTCCTATTGTTATGTCTGTGCTATGTTGGGTGTTGTGGTTCTGAGTGGAAGATCCTTATGCTGTTTGAGGATCATTCCCAGAATATGTGGTCTCATGGTTCTATTCAGGTGTTTTTTGTTTGTTTGTTTGTTTGTTTTTAAAATCTGGATTAAAGCTTCTTTCAGATATTTGGGAACCTGTGACAAAGAGTTTGAGAACTCTGAGCTACGTGTGTGTGTCTGTCCAGTGGGTGAGGTCTCTGGGATCTTTTGATTTCTGCATCCCATCGTGAGGTCCCTGAGTTATTTGGGGTGTATTTCCAGGCATGAAATCTCTGTTCCTTTTAGGGGTCTCAGTCCCAAGGTGTGGTGTTTCTGACTTATTAAAGCTCTGTTTCCAGTGGCTAAAGTCTCTGAGCTATTTATGAGCCAGAATCTCAAGGAATGAGATCTCTACGGTGATTGTAGTTTGTGTACTTGGGTGTGAGGTCTCTGAGCTGTTTTGGTATCTTGATCTTACAATGTAAATTATCAGAACTCTTCTGACATCTGTCTTGCATGGGGTGAGGTCCCTGAACCATTTAGGTTATGTTTGTAGGCATGATGCCTCTATTCTTTTTGGAAGGTCTCAATTCCAGGGCTGATGTCTCTGATTAATTAGGGGTGTGAGTTCAGGGTATTAGTTATCTGGACTGCTTATCAGTCTGTGTCATTGGATTGGAGGTCTCTGGACTACTTGGGGGTCTGTGTATCAGAGTGTGATATCTCTGGGATATCTGTGGATCTGTGTCCCACCGCATAAGGTTTCTGAGCTCTTTGGGGATCTGTTTCTAGGGTGTGAAGTCTCTAAACTGTGGAGGTCTGTGTTCAGGGTATGAGGTCTCTGAGATGCTTTATGGTTTCTGTCCCAGTGAGTAAGATCACTGAAATGTTTGGGGTCTGTTTCCCAGGGTTGGAGTCTCTAACATTTTGGGGAGTGTGTGTACTAGTCTGTGAGGCCACAGAACACTTACCAGCTCTGTGACTCTGTGTGTGGTATCTGGGCCCTTTTGGGATGTGTGTTCAGGGCCTGAGATCTCTGAATTTTATTGTATTCTTTCTCAAGAGTTTGAGGTCTTTGAACTGTGTGTGGGATTTTGTCCCAGGGTATGAGTTCTCTGTTCAGCTTTGGACTCTGTGTCCAGAGTGTGAGGTTCCTGAGGTGTTTGTGCGTGTGTATGTGGAGGGGTGTCTCTGTCACAAGGTGCGATTTCTGTGAGTTGTTTGAATTACCATGTCCCTGGGTGCAAGAACACAGAACACTCCTGGGGTCTATGTTCCAAGGTGCAATGTCTCTGAGGTGGTTCCATGTCTGTATCCCGACAGATGAAGTCTCTGAGTTTCTCTGGGTTATGTTTATTCATGGTATGATGATTACTGGTTTTGAGCCTGTGTGCAGGGAGTAAGGTCTCTTAGCTTTTTTGGAATCTGAGCTATCTGAAGGGTATGAATTATCTGAGTTCTTTCGGGGTTTGTGTTCCATTCCAGGAAATCCCTGCATCACTGGTGTATGTTCCAAGGTGTGAGGTCTCATATTTTTAGTTGTTTCTCATATTTTTGGTGTGATGCCTCTGACCTATTAGCGATCTATTCCTAGGATATGAAATCTCAGAATTTGGTTGGGTTTGTGTCTCAAATTGAGGTTTCTTTGGTAATTGGTTTCTATGAAGTTTTTTTTTTTAAAGATGGCCGGTAAGGGGATCCTAACCCTTGACTTGGTGTTGTCAGCACCACGCTCAGCCATTGAGCCAACCGGCCATCCCTATATAGGGATCCGAACCCGTGGCCTTGGTGTTATCAGCACCACACTCTCCTGAGTGAGCCACGGGCCGGCCCTTCTATGAAGTTTTTGAGCTATTAGGAACCTGTTAGAAATTTGTTACCAGAGTAGGAGGTTTCTGAACAGTTTTGTGGTCTGTGTCCAAGATGTGAAGTGTCTGAAGTCTCTGGGTAACTTTTTGGAGTCTGTACCCCATGATGTGATATCTCCTGGGTTTTTGAGGATCTTGGTCCTAACACATGAGGTCTATGAGCTCATGGGCATCTGTGTTTATGACATGAGGTCTCTGAATTGTCTTGTGACCTGTGTCCAAGAGTGTGAATTCTCTGAGGTAACAAGATACGAGCTTTCTGAGATTTGGGGATCGATGTCCAGGGTGTTAAGTCTCTGAGATGTTTTGGGTTCTGTGTCTCATAATGGGAATTATTTTTTTTTTCCTTTCAACTTCTTTATTAAGTTGGTTTCATAAAAGATACACATTCTCATGTTGACAATTCTTGTCATGAACAAAAGCAACAAAAATAATGCAATAGCAAGATGTGCTTTGCATATATGATTATGTTATAAGAATAGGAAATGCGGATCCCTGCACAACAAAAAGATTAGGAAGCAAAACGTGAATAGGCCCTGTATTCAGAACATACTAGAGTGTATGTGCAAAGACAGCACATCCATGATAACACTCACTTAGGTTTCTTTGTTTATAATGCATAATTCCTTAATCATTCATTTGTGAAATACGAATGAACTTTAAGAAACATGAAATCTGAATCACATTTATTATCACAATATCAATGCTAAACTCAAAATAGCAATTTCATTGACTCTAAATGTTAAATGTTTCAAAAAAAAAAAAAAAAGGCAATCAATTTTTTTAACCCTCTGAGTAGGGTCTGCAAAAAGGTGGATTATTTTACTCTACTTGCATGGAGATTAGGTCTCAGCCTGTGCTTTAACAGCACGAACAAAAAAGGACAGCAAAAAAAATCCCTAAGAGTAATGCCTGTACATTTAAAAATATCTAGTTGAACCATGTTCTTTGTACTTATATAGCAAGCCTATTAAACCACCAGCATAACAGAAGCTTATACCTCATGCAACACAATTACTGAATTAACTATACATCTATTAGAATTTCCAAATCTCTGCTCCTAACAGAATTTTAGTACACCTATTAAGTACAGTAGGTCATTTAGGAAAACAGAAATAAAACATATACCCAGTCTTGCAATTAAAATTTTTTCCTAACACGAACAATATTCAGATATAAATTTTGAAGTAAATATGTTTTTTCTAAATACAATTTATATAGTCAAGTCTTATCTTAAACAAAGACAGGTCTTAGGTATATGATTTGTACAAATCTATACTAGTGTATATTCCAAATAAAGATTTTTCTTGCTATTAAGGTATAACAATATAACTGTTTTCTGAGTGAAGATATATGTTAAGTCTTAAGATGTAAACACTTTGGAAGGCAAACAACTTAGTGGAAAGATTATTGTTCATTTAAAAATGTGTATAATCTCATAGTGAGTCCTGAACTTTCAAATTTACATGTGAGAATACATTTAAATCTTAAATTTCCAGGAAAGGCACAGGCTTTATGTAAATAAGCAGCAAAATTTTAAACTCACCAGTTTACTGAAAAAGCCATTACTTTTATTAGAAACAAATAAGGCTTCTCAAGGTGTTGGCAACAAGTCATAGTATAGACATAGATTTCATACAGTGTATTTTTCCCTTTAATTATATTCCTGCAGAAGGTGGAATACCTCCTCAGCCATGGGAAGCAGAATTATTTAATGGACTGTGTAAGCTGGTTTCCTTGTACACAAACCAGGCATTTCCTCCCCAAAGTATCATATTCAGAAAGCCAACGATCACAGATACATTTAGGGAACCCATATAGTCACAGAGCCAAAATAACACATCACTCCTTGCTGCTTACAAGGCCGAAATTCCTGAACATTATTGTGACCGGTAGCTATTTTAAATTCTGTAAGAGTTTTAGCTGAAGTGCTCACCAACCATAAAAATGTGGCACCAAGAGTAACAACAAAATCAATCCTGGGAAGTTTAGGACTATCCTGATCTAGGTTCATGTAGGCAACATAAAGCAGAAGGGCAGCAGTGCAGTGCAGAGACAGGACTGCAAAAGTAACATCGAATTGCTAACATCGAATCGCGCACAAGAGTCATCTCCTATGAGGACATGAGGTTTCCAGTCTCTGTTACACACATTTACATTTGGAGGTGGCTGAAATGATGCCTGATTAAATCTGAATGGATACCAAAAGTAGCTGTAATAGTTTTATTTTCAAAAACGTTGGGGGAGGGGCTGGTCGGTTAGCTCCGTTAGAACGCGGGCTTGTGAACACCAAGGTCAAGGGTTCAGTTCTCTGTACTCGCCAGCTACTAAAAAAAGAAAAGAAAAGAAAAAGAAAGAAAGAAAAGAAACTTTGGGAGGCGGCTCCTTCAGCGGGTTGAGTGAGGTTGATCTGGAAGGCGGACATCTGAGGGAAGGAGGGAAAGAGTCAGGACAGCGGGGCGGAGGAAGTGGAGGAGGGGACCAACGAGACCCGAGCAGCCTGGCGGCGAGGAAGGACTTCGGGAACGGGAGGAAGTCGTGATAGGAGTTCTAAGCCATTTGGGATATGTTTCCAGGTGTGATGTCTCTGATCTCTGTTCTGTTTCCAAAGGTCTCTGAGCTATTTAGCCTTCTGACAGCCTGTGACACTGCCGTTTATAGATTCGGTTTCCACAGCATGAGATCTCTGAGCTGTTTGGGGTTTTGTGTCCAGAGTGTCATGCTTCTGAGCTGTATTGGTTGGCTGAATCTCAGGAGATACTTGCTGTCTGTGCCCCAGGGTAAACTGTTTGAGAGCCATTTTGGGGTGTATGTCCCAGTGTGACAGTGGTCTAGCTGCTTAGGATATGTGTCCAGGTCTGAAGGTCTCTGAGGTATTAGGGGTCTGTGTGAAAGGATGTGAGATTATCTGGGTTTTGGGGGTTCTCTGTGAGGTTCGGTGGGGTGGCAGGGAGCGGAGAGGTCCATGTCCAAGGTTTAAGGCCTCAGAATTATTTTGTGCTGTATCCAGAGTGTGAGTTCTCTGAGCTCTTTGGGACACTGTGGGTCAGAGCAGGAGGTCCCTGTGGTGTTTCTGGGTCAATGTCCCAACCTATGAAGTCTCTGAGCTCCTTGGGCATCTGTGTCCAGTGCCCCAGGCCTTGGAATTGTTTTATGTTCTGTCCCAGAGTGTGAGGTCTTCGTAGTCTTGGAGTCTGGTTCCACAGAATGATATTGCTGAGGTGTTTGTATTTCTTTTTGTCTCAATGTAAGTTTTATGAGCTGTGGGTGTGTCTTTTTCCCAACATATAAGGTTTTTGAGCTCTTTTGGGATATGGTTGCAGGATTTTAGGTTTCTGCACTTTGTGGGAGTCTCTATCAGGGGTGTGAGACCTCTTAGATCTCATGGGTCTAAGTCCTATTACATGAGATCTTTGAGCCACTTGGCATATATTTTCAGGTGTGAGGTGTCTGATGTGTATGGGTCTCAGTCACAGGAATGAGGTCTTTGGTCTATTTCAGGGTGTATTCCAGAGTCTGAGGTCTCTGAGGTATTTTTATAAGTGTGTAAACCATGGTGTGACACCTTTGAGGTGTTTCAGGGTCTGTGTACTGACTTATGAGGTCTCTGACCTGTTTGAGGTCTGTGTCCAGGATGTGAGTCCCCAAAGCTGTTTCAGACTTGTATTCCAGGGTATGAGGTGTCCAAGCTCTTTGGATTCTGAGTGATGTGTCTGATCTATTAGGGGTCTGTTTCCTGGCAGCAAGGTCACTGAGCTGTACCAGTGTCTCTTTTCCAAGGTGTGAGGTGTCTGCATTTTTGAGTGTCTGTGTTCCTGAGTATGAAGTCTCATAGGCTATTTGGGGTTTGTCTCTAGCGTCTGAAGTCTTTGATCTATTTATGGTCTCTGTACCAGTTTGTGAGGTCTCTAAAGTGTTTTGAGGTCTGCATCCAAGACCTGCATTTCTATGTTGTTGTGAACTCTGTGTCCCAGGTTTTGGGATGTCTGAAATGTTTGGGGGCCTTTGTTACAGGGTGTTAAGTCTATGAGCTGTTTTGGAACCTTTCTTCCAGGATGTGAGGTCTCTGAGTTTTTGAATGTCTGTGTTCCTGAGGGTACCACAGAAGTGATTATGATTTACGTCATAAGGTTTGGGCTCTCTGAACTGTTTGGGTATAAGATCTCAGAATACGTCGCGGGGCTGGTTCTCATGTTATGAGGTCTTCGAGCATTTTTTGCCACTTGCTTTTCCCCCATTAATAACATGTCCTTTAGGTGGTGCCTCCAGCCAGTACAGGTGTGTCATCTTCATTCTGTTTGCGTCCAGGCCTGTGAATTGTTGTGATCTATGTCAAGAGTATAAAGTCTCTGCCCAGATTTTTAAAAAATCTATATCCCAGGTGATGAGGTTTGGGGATCTGTGTATAGAGTGTGAGGTATGTGAACTGTTTGGAGTTTGTGTTCCCAGTGTGCAAGGTCCCTGAGGTGTTTTGGACTCTGTGTCTCAGAGTACGAAGTCTCTGAGATGTTTGTAAGAATTTGTGACCAGAGGATGAGGTCTGTGAAATGATTGGGTATCTGTGTTCCATAATGTGAGTTCTCTGAGCTTTTCGCTAGTCTTTGGCTAGAGTAAGGTCTCTAGGCTGTTTTGTGGTCTGTGTCCACAGTGTGAGATCCCTGAACTGTTTTGGATTCTGTGTCCCATGATGTGAGGTCTCTGAGCTCTTTTGTACTCTGTGTCCGATGACATGAAGTCCCTGAGCCATCTGGGGTATGTTTCCAGCAGTGAGACCTCATTCTGTTTCACAGCAAACAGGTACTCCAAGGTATAACATGGATCACCTTTATTCATTTCCCCTTTTCCTCCCTAGTTGTTTGCTCCTCCCATTCTTTTGTACACAGACCTGTGCACGTGTGTGTGACTATTTTCTTGCAACGCATACTTAGAAGGGGAATTGCCAGGCCAAAGGAGTCATTTTTCAACAAACCCCCTTGTGAGCACCTACTGTATGCAGGGCAGTTTTTTTTTTTGTTGTTGTTGTTTTAAAAAAAGTTGCCCGGTAAGGGGATCTTAACCCTTGACTTGGTGTTGTCAGCAGCACGCTCTCCAAAGTGAGCCACAGGTCGGCCCTTGTGGGATGCAGGGCAGTTTTAGGAGCTGGGAGACACCAGGGAACTAGAAATCTACATATCCCTACCCTACTAGTGCTGACATTCCAGTAGGGAGGGGTGTCAGTTTTTTGTTTTGATAAATGCTACCACACAAACGCACACATCCATCAGTGGCTCCAGGGGAATGAATGCCTGTCTACGGTGGAGCCTTGGCCTTTGCTCTCAATATCATCAGGGTATGGGGCTGGGATGGTCCATTAGGGGACGTGGGGAGGTAAGGGACAAGGACGGAATGTGGGCGGGGCGAGGAAGACATGATTGTGTATTTAGTTGTGTTGGGGTGAACCGAAGATTGAATGATTCACGTGACATTGACATGAAACAGTCCTTCCTAGATCGCACACACCAGGAGAGCGTGAGGAGTGGGAATGGAGAGTTGATGAGACAGTGCAGCTCCGGGACACACCACTGCGCGACGCGGAGATGGAACAGCCAGCTCCGGGACGTACCACAGGGAAGGGGTTGTGTAGTTTGGAAGACACTATTGTATGTGTGGAGACACGAAGGTCTCCTCATCCCGCTAGTGGATCGGCCCCCCCCCCAGACGGAGGAGAGAATGGCGCTGCCTCGAACGACCGCGGCCGCGGGCGGACTCCACCTTAGGCCTAAAGCCTCCACATGTTTGGAAGCCGCCACCGCTCTGATCTTACATCTGGTCCCGCCCGGGATGGCTCTATAGACACGAATCCACAACGGGGGTGGGGCGGGGCGGAAGGCCGCGGAGTGGTGATTGGCTCCAGCATGAGTTGAATGGGGCGGGATCGAGTCCTACCCTGAGCTCTGACTGGTCATGCGATATTGCTTCCTCAAGCTCTTCCAGGGTACTGAGGTTTTCCGGAATCACTTGAAAGATGCGAGCCGGGTAGTCCGCTACCTGCTCTCATTGGTTGCTGGCCCAGCGCAGGCGCTATGGCCCCGGGGTCAGCGTTCAGGGTTGCTGAGGCAGCGCTTTGGCTCCTGGAGACATAGGTTCAAATCCCATCTAGGAACTTCAACTTGCGCACCTGTAAAAGGAGCTGGCATTATTGGCTTGTACAGAGTGTGTCGGGTAATATTTCCGTTCTCTTCTACCTATTCTTTTTTTTTTTTTTAACAATGCTTCTAGCGTCCCATTATATTGATTTCAGGACCCACTCACCATCCACAACAGCACTGAAAAAAACTTTTCCAGGGCCCCTGGCATCTGTCTTTCAGGCTACCTGTAGGTCTGATAAAGCACATAAAGTTCAAGGCTATCTCATGATCCTCCTCCGGGCCAGCCCCCTTCCCCCAGGAGAGGGTGAGTTGGAGGCTCCCCGCCCCCTCTGGACTAGGCCTGACTGGGGGTGTGTGAGGAGGAGTAGGGTGAGGGGGTGAGCCATAAAAGACTAGAGAGATGCCTGATTTCATGCTCTGGTGAGGGGCGTGTGGCAATTAAATAAAAGGAGAATTTTGGAGGGGGACAAGACAATTCAAAGGAGTACACATCTTAATGATGGGATTTTAAGCATCAGGCAGAGGAGGTGTTTGGCTGAGTGTAGGTAAGTAAGAGGAAAGTGGTTCTCAGGTCAACTCATCGTAAGGTAGTTACTACACTCCGTGTACAGTTCGGAGGACTGTGTCCAGGATGTGAAGTCTCTAACTTGTTTTGGAATCTTAGCCAAGGGTATGACATCTAAGAAAGGGATGTGAAGTCCCAGGCGTTTGGAGATCTGTGTCATAGGGGTTTAGGTCCTGGAGATATTTGTGGGTTGCTGTCCCAGGTTGTGACATTTCTAAGCTGTTTTGGATCTTTGTCCCTGGATGTGCAGGGTTTTTTTTTTTTTTCTCAAAGTTGAATTTTATTTTTGTTTTATTGGCATTTCTCTGACTGCTAGAGGGTCTTAACACTGTTTTCTGTGCTTGTTGGCAAGATGTATTTAAGTTTTGCAAATTCCCTTTTATGTCCTCTGATCATTTTTTCCTTTAAAAATTTTAGACTTACAAATAGATTGCAAAAGTAGTAGAGAGTTCTGGTATACCCTTCACACCAGCTTCCCCTAATGTTAACAGTTTATATAGCCATAGTACAATCTTCAAAACCAGGAAATCAATAATTCTGTTGATACAGGAGGTGCTCAGTTGTTACAGAACAGACTGCCAAGAAACCAAGGGTCACTCAGAGGGTTGGAGAAGTCAAAGATTTATTACACCGGCAGGCCCAGAGGTGTTGACACTCCAAAGTCTGAGCCCCAACTCCAGGCTTACAAAGGGTTATATAGGTTTCATTCTTCTGGGGTTGTAGGTTTTGTTTTCTTGCAATCCATGCTTGGCCAGGGCTAAGCTGATACAAAAGACAGTCAATGTTACAAAAGCAAAACAAAAAAAAACAAAAAGCAGAAGTACAGGTGCAGGTTTAAGTTTTTCTGGGCTATAGTTTCAGAACATGCCTCTGGGTTTCCAGCCACTCCCTGAGGTCTCAGGCCCCCTCCTCTGAGCTCTTCCCTGGAGGAAAGCTACTGTTGCCAGTTAGACCTATTTTTAGCACCAACAAGGGGAAAATGAGACCACAGGGGGCTGGTTTATGCAATCCAGTGGCTGAGCATGCTCAGTAGAGAGCACAGAAAATTCTGGCGCCTATAACTGGGACCCACCCTCTTAACTGAATATTTATTAGATAAATTGTTCACTTTCCTGGAGGCAATCTGCATTTCAGTGCCTGAGATGTGTATACTTCACTTTGTATCGAACTTACTTTTAGCAAGTGGCTCCTCATTCTCTCGAGCCAGCCTGCACTTTGTACTGAACTTTAAGTATGTTTTTCTTGCTTTTGTGTTAGACTTGATGTCTGTACTGAACTTACTTGGTGTGGGCCCTGCTCAGTCTCCAGTGCTATGCTGCACTCTTTCTGTGGAACCTGTGCTTCTTATCTGTCATATTAAACCTGTTCTCACTTTCTGCTATGACTCTGCCCTTGAATTCTTTCCTGTGGCAGAGTCAAGACCCTGATAAGAGGACTGGGCGGGTTGAAGCCAACTAGCGGCCCCCTGGAACCTACCTCCAACATCACTGTTGCTCATGAGCTGTGGTTCACCTGTTTGGTGTCTGTGTCCAGGGTGTGAAATATCTGAGTTCTTTGGACTCAGAGGTGTCTTGGGTTTTGTGTCCCATGATGTGATGTCTCTGAGCACCGGGTGTATGTTTTACATGCTTGGTCTTACATCTTGTTGGTGGTCTTTGTCCCCGAGTATGATGTTTTTGACCTTCTAAAGTTCTTTTCAGGGCTTGTATTCTCTGAGCTGTTCGGGCTTCTGTGTTCAGAGTGTGAGGTCTCTGAGCACTTTGGGAGGACTATGTTCAAAGCTGTATGGGGCTGGCCCGCTGGCGCACTGGAGAGTGTGCCGCTTGGGAGTGCGGCGGCGCTCCTGCCGAGGGTTCAGATCCCATGTGGAGACCGGTTCCGCTCACTGGCTGAGCGCGGTGCGGGCGCAACAGTGAGGGTTGTGATCCCGTTGCCGGTCAGTAAAAAAGACAAAAAAAGGGAAAAAAAAAAGCTGTATGTACTCTCAGCTAGTTTTTTTTTTTTTCTTCCATTTTTAGGGCCCATGACAATGTGACCGACACGGCTAGTTTTCATTGGTCTCTGTCAGAGATTATGAGGTTAGTAAATAAATACTTTTAGGTTGTATATCTAGGGCATGGTTTCTCAGTCTCAGGACTATTGACATTTTGGACCAGAAAATTCTTTGTTATGGTGGGCTATTCTGTGCATCGTGGGATGTTGTATTAGTTTGCTAGGATTGCTGTCATAACAAAATACCACTATCTGGTTGGTTTAAACAATAGAAATGTATTGTCTCAGAGTTCTGGAGGCTGGAAGTCTGAGATCAAGGTTTTCAATGGGTTGGTTCATTCAGTAGGCTGAGAAGGAAAATCTGTTCCATGCCTCTCTCCTAGCTTCTGATGCTTGCTGGCAATCTTTGGCATTCTTTGGCTTCTGCTCCATCACCGTGATCTCTGCCTTCATCTTCACATGGCATTCTCCGTGTGTGTGTGTGTGTGTGTGTGTGTGTGTGTGTGTGTATCCGTGTCCATATTTCCCCTTTTTATAAAGACACCAGTCATATTGGATTAGGGGCCCACCCTACTCCAGCATGACCTCATTCTAATTTAACTAGTTACATCTGCAGTGACCCTATTTCCAAATAAGGTTACATTCTGAAGTACTAGGGGTCAGGATTTCAACTCATGAATTTTGGGGGGGACACAATTCCACCTGTAACAGATATTATCATGAGAAAAAAGGAAGGGAGGGAGGGAGCAGCCCCTGACATTCAGAAGCTGGCCTGCCAGTCACAGCTAGGCCGTGTTATTCTCTTATCAGACATAAACAATCTCACAGAATACCAGCTTGGATAAGGTTAGTCTGAGGCCATGATAAAATGAGACAAAGCTAAGCTATTTTATAATGTTGTCTAAGCACAGACAAAAAACAAGGTCACTATGTCACCCACAAGGTACTGAACATCCCTTTCTCTTGGTTAAAATGTGTGACTGTTACTTCTTCATCAGTTACAGCTTTAGCCTCCCTCTTGTCTGCCCTCCCTAGAGAGAAGATTTATTGAGATACCTAATCATGAAATTGCCCTCATTTTCTGACAGCATCCAATCTAGAGTGAGCCCCCACTCCCTTACACCCTCCCACAAACCACTCAACCAAAGCTTGGTTATTTCTAACACTGTCTTGCTGAGACGTCCCATGGTTCCCCATGGCCTGCATGCTCCCTCACTACAATGAGTAATAAACCCCGACTGCTCAGCTACAGGTATGTTCCTGGGAGGTCTTTGGCTAAAGGGCACCGACAAGCAGCATCCCTGGCTTCACCTCACTAGATATCAGTAGCACCACCCCCACCCACAACAGTTGTGACAACTAAAATGTCCCCAGATATTTCCAAATGTTCCTTGGAGGAGCAAAATCACGTCGGTTTAGATCCACTGGTCTAGGGTATGAAATGTTTGAACAGTTTGGGGGTCTTTGTTTGAGGCTTGTGTTCTCTGAGAGGTGTTTGGGTCTGTGTCTCAGAGTGTGAGGTCTCTAGTCTGTCTCAGGGTTTCTGTCCCAAGGTTTGAAAGCTCTGATCTCTTTGGGGGTTTTGTATCAGGATTGAGTGACCTCATCATATACCGAAATCCAGACATGAGATACATGTGCCCTCCCCCCCACCCCACCCTGGCCATATGCTCAGTAAAGTGGTGAGAAGTGGGAGTCACGTGATTGGTTGTGAACACCTCACATTAGGATTGGGATTCACAGTAATCCTGGCTTCTTTGTCTAGACCATGAAGTATAGATGACCTGCTTCCTTCAGAATCTCTGTCTCACCCTCTTTTCTGGAAGTTATAGTTTCTCTTGACACCATTTGTGGAAATTGTGTTGTAGGGAGGTGTTTTGTTCTGGGTCTCATGATACCAGCCATGGAGTGGGGGACCCCTGTCTCTGGGTATGGACATTGCTCAGATAAATTTTGGAGTACATCTCCCCTCATTCACACGTATAATAACCCAGTTTACTTTGGATTTTGGAGCCTGGTAGAGCCTGTTTCTAAGCCTGGAACCTCCAAGTCCTGGTTGGATGGTAGGAGAGTCTAGCTTTTTGGATCATCTCTCTAAACCTTAAGTTGACCTGCTGAGGTTTTACAAGACTGGTCGGAATCAGTAGGACAGTTACAGTCCACACACCTATGCTCCCCTGATTTCAGCCTATTCTCCCTAATCACACCCCCCTTCTGAAAACAGAATTCAGGGCTGGGGGAGACAGCAAGTGAACCAGGGAAATGCCATCTCTGGCCGGGGGCCAGTACAGGCCCAAGGCTGCGTCAGTTGGAATGTAGGAGTGATGCATGCAGATTGTTTAACAGTAATGGGTGTTGGGTTCAAGAAAGAGTAGGTACTCCCCAGAATTGTGTCCTCTTTCTCCAGCAAACCCAAGATTTTGCTTCAGCTATTCTCTTGAGAACTTACATAGTAGACTGTGTACCATGAGGCAAAGATGCACAGGGAGAAAAAACATTGTTCCTCTTCTGAAAACTGTAAATCTGATTATAAGAGAGATAAGTTTGTACTTATGTGAGAGACTAGGTATGAGGTCCAGAGAAAGGTTTTGGGGGAGGGTGCAGGGCCTCAGTGACTTGAAGAAGTAGTCTCAAGAGAAATTAAAAAATAGTTTGGAATAAATGAAAATGAAACTTACCAAAGTTGTGGGATACAGCAAAGCAGTGCTTACTTAGAGGGAAATTTAAATGGCATTATGGCTTCTGCCTTGCTCTTTCTTGAATCACTCACTCTAGTGGAAGCCAGCCACCATGTTGTGATGACACTCAAGCAGCCTCGTGGAGAGAGCCATGCACTGCAGAACTGAGGCATCCCAGCCAGAAGCCAGCACTGCCTTGCCGCCGTGGGAGTGTCCAACTTGGAAGCAGAGGATCAGGCCTTGTTCAAGCCTTCAGATGAGTGTAGCTGGAGAGACCCAGAGCAAGAACCACCCAGCTAAGCTGCTCCTGAATTTGTGATTCCCAGAAACTCTGTGAGATGATTAATGTTTGCTGTTGTCTTAAGCTGGTACATTTTGGGATAATTTGTTATGCAGCAATAGATAACTCATAAATGGTGTTTCTGAGCTCTTTGAGCGTCTGTCCAGGGTTTGAGATTTCTGAGCTTTTTAGTGGCCTGTATCCGTACTGTGATGTCTAGGTTTTTTTGGGCATTCTGTATTTGACATTTTTAGGTCTCTGATCTCTTTGGGTTCTTTCTGTAGGTTTTTAGGTCTCTAAACTATCTGGGGATCTATGTCCTAAAGTGTGGGGATTCTGGGTTGTTTTTCTGTTCATGTCAAGAATGTGATTATAACTGTTTGGGATCCTTAATTACAGGGTATGATGTCCCTAAGAAATTTTGTACTTGGGTCCAGGATTTGAAGTTTCTGAGCTCTCTGGCAGTCTATGTTCTGGGTGTGAGGTCATTGACATATTTGAGAGTCTGCATCTCAGGTTTCACATCCACAAACTTTTTGGAGGATTGTTTACTGGTTTTGTTTGTTCTTTGAGGTATGTAGATTTTTAAATCCTAGGAGTAGACATCACCAAGGTGACTGGAGTCTGCACCCAGGACACTAGGTGTCAAGAGCAGTTTGGGCCATTGAATTCCTGGATATGAAGTCTCTGATGTGTTTGAGAATCTGTGTCCAGATATTGATATTTCTGATTTTGCAAAGGGCATCTGTGTCCCAAGGTATCAGCTCTCTGAACTGTTAATGAATGTATGTTCCAGGATGTAAGGTTCCTGAGCTGTTTGTGGGTATCACTGACATGTTTACAGCTATATATCGTAGTATATGAGGTCTCTGTTCATGGGTGTATAGACCAGGGTGTGAGGTATTTGAGCTCTTCAAGTGTGTTTCCCCAAGGTTGTGAGATCTTTTTGTGTCTCTTTATGGGTTCATGTGAAGGGTGTGAAGTCTCTGATACTTTTGTGGCTATATGTTCCAGGATATGAGGTCTCTGGTCTGTTTGGGGGTAGATCTCAGAGTGAGGTCTCAAGTTTGTTTGTGGCTATATGACCTAGGATGTAGGTCCCTGATCTCTTTGGGTGTGTATGTTCCATGGTGTCTGAGCTCTTGGTGTATATCCAGAGGTGTGAGGTCTCCGATCCATTTGTTATTTACTATTATGTGAGTCTATTTTCACTGGTGTACGTCAAAGTCAGTCTGTGGCTGTCTTCCAGGATATGAGATCTCTGATCTGTTTCTGGGTGTACATCCCAGAGTAAGAAGTTCCCGATCTATTTGTCCACACATGTCTCTGTATGTAAGGAATCTGATCTGTGCATAGATATACCGAGAGTTTGAGGGTTTTAAAAATCTCTTTATGGTTTTATAATCCACAGGTGTGATGACTGTGTTGTGTTTGTGGCTGTATGTATTAGAATTTTAGTTATCTGGGCTGTTTCTGCAAGTGCGTCCCAGGACATTAGATCTCTGATCTGTTTGTGGATGTATTTACCAGAATAGGAGATATTTGACAGGTTTCTGGGTATGTGTCCCAGACTGTGAGGTCACTGATCTGTTTCTGCATGTATGTCACAGGATTTTAGGTCTGTGATGTGCTTGTCACTATAATTACCAGTATGTGAGGTGTCTTTCATGGGTATATGCCAAGAGTAGAAGTTCTCTGATATGGTTGTGGCTGTATGGACCTGGGTGTGAGGCCTCTTATCTGTTTGTGGGTGTGTGTCTCAGTGTGTGAGGTCTGTGAGGTCTTTTGGGTATGTGTTCAACAGTATAAGGTCCCTGATCTGTTTTGGGGCTTATTTACCAGGATATGAGGTTTATGATCTTTTTTTCTTTGTATGTCCCGGGTTGTGAGGTCTGTGGTTGTCATTGTGTGTCCCAGTATGTGAGGTCTCTTTCATGGGTACATGTAAAAAATGTAAGGTCTCTGATCTATATGTGGTATATGTTCCTGGGTGTGAGGTCTTTGATCAGCTTGTGGATTCAATTCCTAGAATATGACATCTGTTTGCTAGTATATGTTGCATGATGTGATGTCTCTGATATTTTGAGAGTATGTGTTCCCTGACGTGAAGTATCTCATCTATTCCTTGGTGTAGTTCCAAATGTGAGGTCTCTCACCTGTGTGAGGGTGTATGTCCCATGATGTGAGGCCCCTATTTTTTTTGTAGGTATATTCCCAAGGATATGAGTTCTCTTATCTCTTTTGGGTGGTATGTCACAATTTGAGAGGACTCTGCTTCATTTCTGAGTTTATTTCCCTGTGTGTGAGGTTTCTGATCTGTTTGTGGTGTATACTGCAGGATATGAGTTCGCTGATCTATCTATGTGTGTATGTCTCAGGCTGTGAAGTTTCTAATCTCTTCCTGAGTGTATATCACAGAATGGGAGTCTCTGATCTGTTTGTGTATTTTCATCAAGGATGTAAGGTCTGATCTGATTGTGCATCTATGTCTCAGGATGTAAGGACCCTACTACTTGTGGGTATTTGTCCTAGGTTGTGTGAGCTGTTTGTGGGTCTGTGTCCCAGTGTGTGAGGTCTCTGATCTGTTTGGGTGTATTAATTCAGGGAGTGAGGTTTCTAATCTGTTTTGGGGGTATGTGTCCCAGGATGTAAGGTCCCTGATCTCATTGTGGATCTAATTCCCAGGATTTAAGATCTCTGATCATTTGTGGGTTTATGTCTCAGAATGTGTTTCTCTATGTTTTGTGGGTATATGTCCCAAGTTGTGAGTTCTCTGATCTGCTAGGGGAGTTATTTTTCAAGATTGAGATTTCTAATTTGTTTGTGGGTATATATCATAGAATATGAAGTCTTGGGTCTCTTAGGGTGTGTATATCCAGGGTGTAAGGTTTGTGACCACTTTGTGGTTGTATGTTTCATAGTGTGAGGTCTCTTCTCTGTTCATTGCTGTGTGTTTCAGTATGTGATGTCTCTGCTCATGAATTTTGTCAAGGATGTAAGTTTTCTTGTTTGTTGTATATTGCAGGTCATGAAATCTCTGATCTATTTGGTGGTGAATGTCCCAGTGTGTGAGGTTTCTGAGCTCTTTTTGTGTGTATGTCCCAGGGACTGAGGGTTGTGATGGACTTGTGGGTGTATATCCCAGGTTTTCAGGTCTCTGATCTGTTTGGGGTAAATTCCAGCAAGTGACATATCTGAACTCTTTATGGATATATGTATCAGGCTTTGAGGGCTCTCACATGTTTACGTATATGTGCTGGGTATACAAGTATGTAGTCTAATCTGTTTAGTTACGAATGCCCAGAGTGTGGGGTTTCAAAGAGCTCATTGTGCGTGTATGCCCTTGGTCTGAGTCCTCTGATTTGCTTGTGGGTATGAGCTCTGTGATCTCTTTGTGGGTGTATGTCACAAGATATTAAGTCTATGATCTATTTCTGGTGCTTTTTCATAGCATGCCTGGTTTCTGACATGCTTTTGGGTGTATGTTGCAGCATTTGAGATCTCTGGTCTATTTGTGGGTGTCTTTGGTTGTACATGGTCTCTGATGTGTTTTGGAGTATATCCCACAATGTGAGCTCCCTGATCTGTTGGTGTATGTCTCAGAGTGTGAGGTTTCTGATCTCTTTATGGGTATATGTTGCAGGGTTTGAAGTGTGTGGTCTCTTTGTGGCTACACGTCCACGTTATAAGGTCTCTAATCTGTTGAGGTATATCCCAAGATGGGAACTCCTTGATCTTTTCTTGTGGGTATGTGACTAATGGTATGAAGATTCTGATCTGTTTTCTGGTAAATGAGCCAGGTTGAGGGGACTCTGGCATGTTTGAGGATGTTTTCCCAGGATATAAGTTCTCTGATCTGTTTCCAAATACATGTCTTAGGATGTGAGGTCTCAGAGCTATTTGTGGATATATGTCCCAGGTTGTTAGAACTCTGATGCTTTTAGTGTTATTTGCAAGCATATGAGATTTCTGATTTGTATGCTCACATGAATAACAGGTTGTGAGGTTTATTATTTGTCGAAGTGTATATCCAGGTTAGGAGGTTTCTTTTTTTTTTTTTTTTTGGATTTTTAAAAAATTTTTATTTTATTATTATTTTTTGTGACCGGTAAGGGGATCATAACCCTTGGCTTGAGGTCGCCTGCACCGCGCTCAGCCAGTGAGCGCACCGGCCATCCCTATATAGGATCCGAACCCGCGGCCTTGGCGCTCCCAGCACCGCACTCTCCTGAGTGAGCCACGGGGTTGGCCCAAGGTTAGGAGGTTTCTGAGCTCTTAGTGGGTGTATATCTCAGGATCAAGGCCTCTGATCTATTTGTGGGTATGTGTCCCAGGATTGGAGTGCTGTCATCTCCTTGTGAGTACATACCCCAAGATGTCAAGTATCTTTAATTATTCTGGGTGTATTTCCTAGGAGATAAGGTCTCTAACATATTTTGAGTTCTCGTTGCAAGATTTGAGGTCTCAGATCCATTTTGGTTGTATTCTTAGATGAGGTCTCTGGTCTGTTTGTGAGTATATATTACACTACATGAGTTTTCAAAAAATCTCTTTTTCTTGCTTGTCAAGGGTGTGAGGTCTGTTCTGTCTGTCCAAATTTGTGAAATCCCAGATCTGTTTGTGGACATGTGTCCCAGAAGGTGTGTGTGTCTGCTCTCTTCAGTATGTGTCAAGGTGGGAGGCCTCTGAGTCTTTCTAGATGTATAACTCAGGAAGAGGTATGTGAGCTGTTTGTGGTGTATGGCCTGGGATTTTAGGTCTCTGAGTTTTCTGGAGGTGTGTGTTTGGAGATGTGAGGTCTCTAATCGTTTGTGTGTTTATGTCTCTGCTCTGATGACTTAAGGCCTCCTAAAGATGCCCATGTCCTAATACTTGAAAACTGGGAATATGTGACCTTATATGTTAAAAGGATACTTTGCAGATGGGATTAAATTAAGCATCTTGAGAAGGGGAGATTTTCTTGTATTTTCTGGGTGGGTCCAATATAATCACAAGAGTCCTTAAATGAGGCAGACAGGATGGTTATTGTCACTGAACACAATGGAATGACACAAGCCAAGTCAGAGACAGCAAAATGATGACGTAAGCATTTGTGGGTGTGTGTCCCAGCTTGTGAAGTCCTTGCACTGTTCATGGGAGTATGTCCCAGGATGTGAAATCTCCAATTGCTTGTGCATATATGTCTGTGGTTGGCCGAATAAAGGTCCCCCAAAGTGTGTCCAGCAAAGAGATATGACCAAGGAGCCCTGAGTAGGGGAAGGAGATGTGATTATGGAAGTAGACTGAGAGAAGGATGTGTGACAACAGAGGCAGAGACCAGAGAGATTTGAAGATGAAACACTGAAAGTTTTAAGGATGGAAGAAGGGAGAAGGACAAAGGACTGCAGGCAGATCTTGGACCTGGAAAAGGCCAGGAAATGGTCCTTCTTTGGAGTCTCCAGAAGAAATGCAGGTATGCCAGCACCTTAACTGTATCCATGGAAGACACGTTTTGGGGTTTCTATCCTACACAAATGTAATATAATAAATAAATTTGTGTTTTTCACAACACTAACATTGTGGTGATTTGTTACAAGAGTGATAAGAAAGGAATATGATGTCTCTGTCTGGTTTGGGGGGAACATTCTAGAATGTGAACCCCCAGTCTATTTGTGTATGTCCTATGTGGACGTCTCTGATCTGACTCGGGGTATATGAAGCAGGGTGAGAGGTCTGTGGCCTGTTTGACAGTGTGTATTCCTGAATTTGTGGTCTCTGAGGTTTTTGTCAATATATGTCTCAGGATATCAGGTCTCTGATCTGCTTGTGGGTGTCTGTCTCAGGTTTCTGATCTGCTTGTTCAGCACGTGTTGCGGGAATTGCGGTCTTTCATCTGTTTGTGGGTATATTTCTCAGATGAGGTCTCCATTCTGCTTTTGCCTTTATATTACAGTATTTGAGTTTCTGATCTCTTCATGTGTATTTGTAAAGAGTGGGAGGTGTCTTCTGTTTGTAATTATGTGTCCCAGTTTGTGGGGTCCCTGCCCTATTTGTGGGTATATGACACAGAAAGTGTACCTCACTCTTTTTTTGGATGTGTGTCCAAGGGTGGGAGATCTCTGATCTCTTTTTAATTGTATGACTGAGGATGTGGGGTCTTTGAGCTGCTTATGTGTGGATACCTCAGGATGTGATGTTTTTAATTGCTTGTGGATGTATGTTTGGGTTTGGTGGAATGAAAGTCCCTGAAGATGTCCATGTCCTAATCTCTGGAATGTGTGAATATGTGACCTTACATGTGAGATGGGGGAGATGATCCTGGATTTCCAGGTGAGCCCAGTGTAATCACAAGGTCCTTACAGAAGAGAGGCAGGATAGTCAGAGTCAGAGGAGCGGATATGATGCCAGGAGCAGACATCAGAGAGAGAGAGAGATTGGAAGATAAAATGCTGCTGCCTTTGAAGATGGAGGAAGGGGCCACAAGCCAAAGAATACACACAGCTCTAGAAACTGGAAGAGACAAGGGAATGGATTCTTCCCTAGGAACTTCAGGAGCAATGCAGCTCTGCCGACATCTTGATTTTAGCCCTTTGAAACCCATTTTTGGCTTCTGACCTGCAGAAAGGTAAGATAACAAGTCTGTGTTGTCTTATGACACTAAGATTGTGATTCATTACAGCAGCAATAGGAAATAAATACATTGTCCCAGGTCGTGATGCCTTTATCTGGTTATTAGTGGACATCCCAGGATGTAAACTTCATGATCTGTTTGTGAGTGTGTGTCTGATGGTGGAAGTCTCTGATCTGTGTGCAGGTATATGAACCACACTGACAGGTCTTTGAATGTTTGAGTGTATGTGTTCCAGAATTTGTGGTCTCTGAGCTGTTTATGTGTGCGTGTCTTAGAATGTGACATCTCTGAGCTGATTTTTGGGAGTACATTCCAGTATGTGAGATCTTTGAGAGGTTTGTGGATTATGTTCCAGGTTGTTGGATGTTTCATCTGTTTTGGGGGTATTTCTGATGATATGAGGTTTCTGATTTGTTTGGTTAAATATACACCAGGATGTTAGGTGTCTGATCTGTTTGGGTTTATATGACTAGGGTGGGAGGTTTCTGAGCTCTGTGGGTTTATGTCTCAGGTTTGAGGCCTCTGATCTGTTGTGCTGGTAAATGTCCCAGCACATGAGCTGGTGGGTCTGTGTTAGAAGATGTCAGGTCTGTGATCTGTTTCTGGTGTTTTCTTCGCCTGTGAAGTCTCTGACTTGATTGTGGTTTTACGTTGCAGGATTTGAGATCTCTGATTTGTTTGTGGGTATATGTCTCAGGTGCACATAGTCTGCATTGTTTCTGGAGTATATCCCAGGATATGAACTTCTGATCGATTTGTTATGTATGACTCAGGGATTGAGATTACTGATCTGTTCGTAGATATGTGTTGCAGAGTTCAAAGTTTGTGTTCTCTTTGTGGGTTCATGTGTGAGTTCTGAGGCCTCTAATCTGTTTGTGGGTACATATCCCAGGATTTCAGCTCCCTGATCTGTTTGATGCTGTATGTCACAAAGTATGAGGGCTCTGAACTATTTGTGGTATTTGAGGTCTCTGATCTGTTTATAGGTACATGTCCAGGTTATGAGGTCTGTAATCTCTTTGTTGGTATATGTATGTCCCAGGATGTGAACTCTCATATATTTTGTAGGGGTGTGTCTGATGTTGTGAATTCTCGGATCTATTTTCAGGAATGAACCAGGGTGTGAGTTCTGTAACCTCTTTGAGGGTGTGTGTCCCAGGATATAAATTCTCTAATCTGTTTCTGAGTCCAAGCCCTAGGATGTGATATATATATATATATATATATATATATATCAATTGACATATATATATCAATATGTATATATATGTACACACACACACACACTCTCTCTCTCTCTCTCTCTCTCTCTCTCTCTCTCTCTCTCTCTCTGATCTGTTGAGGTGTATATGTGTCCAGGCTGTGAAGTTATTGAGTTTTTTGTGGGTTATTTCCCTTAGTTTGAAAACCTCTGGCCTGTTTGGGACTGTGTCTCGGAATACAAGCTCTCTGAGACATCCTGAGGGCCGTGCACACCAGGTGAGAGCTGCACACCTGGGCCTTGACACACAGCCTGGGCAGCCTCTGGTAGCCACCTTGCAGGCTGGCTTTCCTGCAGAGCTGCTCCTTCGGCAAAGTTTCCATTTCCAACCTTTCTTCTTATCTCAACCCTTCTGCTGGCTTGAGCCTGGGGAGGCTTGTGTAGGTGTCTAGGAGCCTGAGGGTCAGGAGTGAGACCTCTTGCCTGCCTCTCTGGTCCCACCTGTCTTATCTGGGCACCCAAGGCCCAGGAGGTGGCTCTGCCTGTCTCCCTGACCCTGGGTGGTCACATTCTATAAACAAGGCAGGTGCAGGAGCTGCCTGTTAAGTGTGGGTCTCCTGCCGGCATTTGTTGGGATGGGAAACCCTCTCGTGAGAGGGCTCAAAAGATGTCTTCTTTCTAGAATGGCGCACACTGGTGCTCCTGTGTGTGCCATGGGGCAGAGACTCAGTACACTGAGCTCTGCTCAAGGAGAGGCTGTCTTGCCCAGGTGTCCAGCCCTGTGGGTAGCCCCAGCAATGCGTCTCCATGACCCCTGGGGCCTGCAGCAGTGCAGATGGCAGGCGGGTCCTGGGATCTCAGCCCCAGTTCTGCCAGAAGCTTGCAGTCATCTCACCTCTCTGGGCTCAGTTCAGTGTCTATGAGGTGAGGGGGAGACCCCAGGGTTTGTGGCTGCAGTGGACCCTGGCCGGGTGGTGGAAAACCCTTCAGAGGACCGCATGCTCTCACAGGTACATCCTTGCCAGGCCTGCCCTATGCCTGTTGCCTGTGGCCCGTGGTTTGTGATAACAGCGAGTGAGGTGGTGGAAGCTGCAGTTCCTTCCTTCGTGTGGGGGCCCCCTGCAACATTCCTGTGCATAGCCCCATAGCGAGGCTCCAGGCAGGTCACTGTTCTTCCTGTTAGTGGCCCCTGCCTCAAGGTCATTGTCAGAACTCCTGGGTTTGGGGGAGGGTCAGGAAAAGGAAAACATTAAGGACTGAGAGATGGGTGAGTGCAGGATTCTGTTGAAACCCCACCTACCCGAGTGCTTTCAGGAGGATGAGAAGACCTTGCTCCCAGGGATCTGAAGGCTTGGGAAGTGATTGCCTGGATGTCAGCTGGACTGTGGGTGAAACATCAGTATGTGATGGGAGAGGAAGAGGAACATCCTCAAGCTGGGGGAGGTGGTCCTCCATGGACCCCAGCCCCTTACACTACCTAGCTGGGATTGCCTGTGGGGAGCCCAGCTGGAGCTCCTGGCTGAATGTGCCCAAGGATGAGGCTCGACCCCAAGGGCATATCCTCAAGAGAGGACCATGCACTTGTGGGGTTCATGCTTTGTTGAGGGGCTCTTCTTCCTCTAACACCCCAACCTTGCTTGTAGCTAAGTTCACCTGCTCAGATGGGCTCAATGGCAGTTTATATAATAAAGGTTGAACATAACTTCATAAGCGAAAAAACAAAAAACAAAAAACAAGCTCTCTGACCTTTTTGGGTGTGTGTTGCAAGATCTCAGGTCTATCATCTATTTCTGGCTCTTTTTTCCTAGCATGCGAAGTCTCCAGCTTGATTGTAGGTATATGAGGATACTTCAAAAAGTTTGTGGGAAAATAGAATTAAAAGATGAAATGACTCTTCCCATGAACTTTTTTTTTTTTTTTTCTAAAAGATGACCGGTAAGGGGATATTAACCCTTGACTTGGTGTTGTCAGCACCACGCTCACCCAGTGAGCTAACCGGCCATCCCTATATGGGATCCGAACCTGTGGCCTTGGTGTTACCAGCACCACACTCTCCTGAGTGAGCCACGGGCCAGCCCTTCCCATGAACTTTTTGAAGTACCCTTGTATATTTCAGGACTTGAAATATCTGATTTGCTTGTGAGTAACTATTTCAGGTTGTGAGATCTCTGATCTGTTTGTGGGTGTATGTCTCAAGAAGTCAGGTCTGTACGTATTCTGGGTATATATCCCACTGTAAGGTCTCTAACCTACTTGTAGTTTCATGTTGCAGCATTCGAGGTCTCTGATCTCTTTCTGGTTGTATTTTTTACATGAGGCCTGTGATCAGTTTGCAAGTGTATATCACACTATGTGAGTGTCTGATCTGTGTGTGTGTGTTTGTCAAGGGTATGAGTGAGGTCTATTCAGTTTGTTGTTACATGTCCCAGTTAGTGATGTACCTAACCTCTTTGTGGGTTTATGTCTAAGAATGTGCTTCTCTCTCTTTAATTTGTGTGTGAATGTCCCAGGTTTGGAGGATTGATCTGTTTGGGGCATATTTCTCAGGATGTGGGGTCCCTGATGTCTTTGTGAGTGTATATCCTTATCATGTCATGTCCCTGTTCTCTTTGAGTGTGTATGTCCCAGATGCTGAGTTCTCTTGTGTTTGTAAACTTAATTCTAAATGGTTGAGGACTCTGAATATCTTTTGGTATATGTCCCAGAATGTGTGTCTCTGCTCTTTTTGGATGGCTGTTAGCTGGGGGGTAGGGGGGGCATCAGGATGTGTGATCTATTTGGACGTATATAACGCAGGATGTGAGGTCTGTGAGCGGTTTGTGTGTGTTTGTGTCTCTGGTGGCCAGATAACGGCACCCTGAAGATATCCACTTCCTAATCTCTGGAACCCATGATTGTGCTACTTTACATGGAAAAGGGTACTTCGCAGGTATGATTAAGCTAAGCATCCTGACACTTCCTGACACTTCTGGTCAAGATGGTGGAATAGATGGTCCCCAGCATCACCCTTTCCCACAGTCAACCAATTTACAACGATTAAAAAGCAACGACTGACTGCCAAGCTGGGGCCGCTAGAGCCCAGGGGAAAAAGAGGAGAGACCTACGGAGTGCATGAAGGTGGGAGAAGCTACAATGAGAGAAAGGACCACTCCAACCATTTCAAGCCCTGGCCACTTCAAGACTGGCCCTGGTGAGCACATGGAGCAGGAGCTGGCCAAAGCTGCAGGTGTGCCCTTTGTATGAAGTTGCTTAGAGGCTGCAGAGGAGAGGAGGGCTTTGACGGCCCCCAGGCCAGCAAGACCACTAACAGAGTTCCCATGGACACACATAGGAGCGAGGAGCCACAACAACTGAAAAAAGGAGCCGCTCAGAGGCCAGTGAGCCATAACAAGGGACTAGAGCACGGCCCGTCCATGGGAAGTGTTTGGAATGCGGTTGGTGGGGCAGATGGGACACCCGGGGAACACTGGGACACAGCATGGACAGCTGATCTGCCCTTCAATCAGCACAGGCCCACTCAGTGGAGACTGGCCAGGAATATAGAACTGCAGGGGGTGCAGATTTCTGGGAAAACTCAGGCCCAGACTGGAGTTTCCACACAATCCAGGTATAGCAGACCTCACAAGACGCAGAAGTGCTTACAAGGTCAACAGTTAAAACCTGAGCTGCACAAAAAGCCTTCCCCAGATAATCAGCAGCAAAGAAGCAATTTAGCTCAACCACAGGGCTCAAGTAAAGGTTCCCACAGGAACTTCCCCCATTTTAAAAGTAACCAAAGGATAACAAATTAGTTCCAATGCAGAGTTTAAGTGGTGGAGATAGGGAATAATCCAACACAGAACTGAAAGAAAAACCAAAAAACCCATAGATCAGAGACAAAATTCTGATACCCCAACATCCACATCCAGCCCAGCGATGACCACTGAGCCACCACTGGAAGTGCCCATGGCTCCCAAGCTGGGGTGGTGGGGGGCCAAGGGTCTCAGCCACATCCCCCAACATCCGCATCCAGCCCAGCCACAACCAAGCTGATGCAGGTAGCCACCTGGGCTCCTCTGCCAGGATGAGGGGGCTGCCATGGGCCTTGACATGCGCCCCTACTCTGTTCCTCATCCTTCCACCCTATCCCCCTTCCCCTCTCTCCTTCTACCCCAACTGCTCCACAACAACATCTTAGAATGTAAAAAAAATAATAAATACATAAATAAAAGTTAAGCATCCTGAGATGGGGCAATTATCCTAGATTATCTCGGTGGGCCCAATGTAATCACAAGTGTTTTGATATGAAGGAGGCATGAGGCAGGAGTCAGAGAAGGCAATGTAGTGATGGAAGCAGAGTGAGAAAAGATGTGGCAACTAAGCAGAGATCAAAGAGAGACAGAGATAGGTGTTTAGAAGAGAGAAACAGATGGGGGAAGGGAGAGAGGGAGAGAGATCTGGAGGTGAAATGCTGCTGGCTTTGAAGATGGAGGCAGGGCTTGTGAACTTGGGATGCAGGCACCCCACAGGAACTGAATTCTCCCAGGTGCTCCAGAAGTAAGTCAGCTCCGCCAGCACCGTGACTGTTCTCCTGGAAGACTCCTTGTTAGTCTTCTGATCTGTGGAAATGTAAGATGATAAATTTGTGTGGTAGTATGACAAACAGATTGTGGTGGTTTGTTTCAATAGCAATAGAAAACCAATACACAGTCTAGGGTTGTGGTGTCTCTATCTCGTTATTGGTGGACATCCCAGGATGTGAACTCCGTGATGTTTGTTGAGTGTGCGTCTGAGGGGGGAGGTCTCTGATCTCTGTGCAGGCGTATGGACCAGGGAATTATATCTCTGATCTGTTGATCTGTTTGGTAGTGTGTGTCCCAGAATTTGTGCTCTCAGCTTTTTGGGGGTGTAGGTCCTAGGACAGGAGGTCTCCAATCTGATTTTGTGTACATGTCCCAGCATGTGAGTTCTCTGATCTGTTATGTAAGTCCAATGTGTTAAGGATTCTGAGCTCTTTGTGGGTGTATTTCATCTTGTTTGAAACCCCTGATTTGTTTCTGGGTTTATGTCTTAGGATGTGACTCCGTGATCTGTTTGTTTCTGTCTCATGGCATGAAGCCTCTATGTTTGCTTGTGAATGAAGAGAGTGAGGTCTCTCACCTCTTTGAGAGGGTTCTCTCAGGAAGTGAGTTCTCTGATCTGATTCTGAATGCATGTCCTAGGATGCGAGGTCTCTGATCTGTTTGAGGATGTATATCTCAGGTGGGAGTTCTCTGAGCTGTTTGTGGGTATAAGTTCCAGGTTATCAGATCTCTGATATTTTGAGGGCACTTACAAGCTTATGAGATTTCTGATTTGTGTGCTGTTATATGTAGCAGATGTCAGGTTTCTTATCTCGTGGTATATGTACCAACAATGTGAGGTTTCTGAGCACTTTGTGGGTTTCTGTCTCATGGAGTGAGACCTCTGATGTCTTTGTTGGTGTATGCCCAAAGATAGCAGGTCTCCATACTTCAGGGAGTGTTTTTTGCATGTGAGGGCTGTGACCTGTTTGCTGGTTCATGTTGTGGGATTGGAGGTCTCTGGTGTGGTTTTGGTTGTGTCCGTCAGATCAGGTCTCTGATCTGTTTGTGCATGTGTGTCACAGTATGTGTGTGTTATTTCCTCAGGGTGTTTGTAAAGGATGTGAGGCCCATTCACTTTGTGGTTATATGTCCAGTTTGTGAGGTCCCTGACCTGTTTGTGGGTGTATGTCAGTGAATGTGGGTTTTTTTTGCTATTTGTGTGTGTGTGTCCCAGAGCCAGAGGTCTGGTCTGTTTGGGGGTGTTTGTCCCAGAATGTGGGGTTCCTTATCTCTTTGTGGGTGTGTATCCCAGCATGTCAAATAGTGGATCCCCAAATATGCCTTTATGCCATTTCTGGAACTTGGTAATATGTTGTCTTATCTGGAAAAGGGACTTTGCAGTTACGTATTAGGTAAGCATCCCAAGATGGAGGCGGTTATCCTGGACAATCCAGGTGGACCCACTCTAATCACAAGAGTCTTTATATGAGGAAGGCAGGATCTTCAGAGTCAGAGAAGACTAAATGACTATGTATGACAAGTCAGAGAGGGTCATGTGATGATGGAAGTATAGTTGCAAAAGGCGATATGATGAAAGAAGCAGAGGTCAGAAAGGTAGAGATCTGAAGCTAAAATGCTTGAATCATCTGATCTCTTTCCAGGTTATGCTGCAAGATGTCATGTCTACCATCTGTTTCTGGGTGTATTTTTCTTCACATGAAGTGTCTGACTTGATCACCATTGTATATTGCAGGATTTGACGTCTCTGATCTGTTCATTTGTTTGTGTGTTTGCTTATTCTGCATGCTCTGGATGTGAGGTCTCTGAGCTGGTTGCCCATGTGTGTTGCTGGACTGGAGGTCTCTGATCTGTGTGTGGGACATGTCCAAGTGGTGAGGTCCCTAATCTTTTGGTCAGTGTATATCCCAGAATGTGAGCTCTCTGATCTGTTTCCAGCTGTATTTCCAGGATTTCAGGTCGCTAATATGTTTCTGGGAGTATGTCTCAGGATCTATTATCTGTATTCTCTTTGTGGGTGTCGTCCCTGATGTGAAATCTCTGATTTGTTTGTCACTGTGTTCCAGGATGCAAGGTTTGTGAATGGTTTGTGTGTGTGTGTGTTGCAGGGTTTTATGTCTGTGATCTATTTGAGTATGTCATGTGTCCTTGGATGTGAGGTTTCTGATCTGTTTTGGGGCATATTTCCCAGCATGTGAAGTCTGTGAACATTTTGTCACAGTATGTCCCAGGCTATGATATTGCTGATCTCTTCATGTGTGTTGTCAAGCATTTGAGGTCTTTGATCTGTTTCTTGCCATTTGTTCCAGGATGTGAAATCCCAAACTGTGGATATATGCTCCATGGTGTGTGATTTCTGATCTGTTTGTGGGTTTATATATCCCAATGTTTGATTGTCCTTAACTCTCTTTGTGGATTTATTTCTCAGGATTTTTTAGTGTATTTCCTAGACTGTGCATTTCTCTGGTCTTTTCCCGTGTATGTCCCAGGGTGGGCAATATCTGATTCCTTTGTGGGTGTACATCCCTTGGTGTATGAACTCTGATCCTTTGCAGGTGTATGTCCTAGGATGTGAGGTCTCCATTGTGATTGTTGGTGTATGTCCTAAGACATGAGTTCTCTAACATCTTTTTGGGTTTATGTCCCAGGATGACAGATCTTTCATTTAGTTCTGTATATATTTCTGGCTTGCAAAGTCTGCTACCTATTTGTGGGTGTGTGTCCAAGTGTGTGAAGTCCATGATCTCTTTTTTTTTTTTTTTTTTTCAAAAGATGACCGGTAAGGGGATCTTAACCCTTGACTTGGTGTTGTCAGCACCACGCTCAGCCAGTGAGCGAACCGGCCATCCCTATGTGGGATTCGAACCCGGGGCCTTGGTGTTATCAGCACCGCACTCTCCCGAGTGAGCCACGGGCCGGCCCCAGTCCATGATCTCTTTGAGGGTCTGTGTTCCAGGATGTCAGGTCACTAGTTTGGTTGTGGTTATACATTGAGATGTGAGATCTCTGATCTCTTCGTGATTGTATGTCTCAGGATGTGAGGGCTCTGATATGTTCTTGTATGTTTGTCAATAGTGTGTGTTCTCTGACCTGCATGATCTCTTTGAGGGTCTGTGTTCCAGGATGTCAGGTCACTAGTTTGGTTGTGGTTATACATTGAGATGTGAGATCTCTGATCTCTTCGTGATTGTATGTCTCAGGATGTGAGGGCTCTGATATGTTCTTGTATGTTTGTCAATAGTGTGTGTTCTCTGACCTGTTTGTGGCTCTCTGTCCCAGGTTGTGGGGTTTTGACCTGTCTTTATTTGTTTGTCCCAGCATCTGAGGTATTTTGGGTTTAGGTCCCAGGATTTGAGTCTGGTCTTTTTGTGGGTATGTGTCCCAATATGTGAGGTTCCTGATTTATTCTTTGTTTTATTTCCCAGGGTGTGAGTGCTCTGATCTTTTCGTGGGTGAAGTCTCTGATTTTTTGTGTGCACATGTCCTGAGGATTGAGATCTATGATCTGTTTGTGAGTATATGGCCTTGGATCTTATTTCTCAGAAATATATCTCGGTTTGTGTGGTTTTTGATCTTTCTATGAGTATGTCACAGGATGTGAGGTCTTTCTTTTTGGGCATGTGTTTCCTAGAATTTGAATTATCTGAGCTGTTTTGTGTGAGTAACACAGGGTGTGAGGTCCCTGGTCTGTTTGTGTTGTGTCCAGGATGTGAGGTCTCTGATCTGTTTGGGTGTGTATGTCACATGATTTGAGATCTCTGAATAATTTGATGTTCTGCATCAAGCATATTCTCTGCATTATATTTTGGGGGTCTGTACCCTAAGTCTGAATCCTGAATTCAAGGGTTTTGAGCTTTTTCTGGTCTGCATTCCAGAGGGTGAGTTACTGAGCTGTTTCAGTGACTGTTTATACATTGTGAGGTCTCTGAGCTGTTTGGCCTCCTGTGTCCTAGGATACGTGGTCCTGAGTTCTTTTGGTTTCAGAGTTCCTTGACCTGTTTGGGATATATTTTCAGGTGTGAAGTCTCTGTTCCTTTTGAGAGGTCCTAGGGTATGATACATCTGACTCATGAGTGGTTTGTTCCAGTGTCAAGGGTTCTGAGCTTTTTTTTTTTTTTTTTTCCTTTTTGTCTTTTTTACTGACCGGTAACGGGATCGCAACCCTCGGTGTCGCGCCCGTACTGGGGACCGGCAACGGGATCACAACCCTCGGTGTTGCGCCTGCTCCGCGCTCAGCCAGTGAGCGGGAACCGGTCTCCACATGGGATCCGAACCCTCGGCGGGAGCGCCGCCACACTCCCAAGCGGTGCAGTATCCAGTGTGCCACCGGGCCGGCCCAAGGGCTCTGAGCTTTTAATGGGTGTATGTGCACCACTGAGTGAATTTTCTGAAATGTTCAGAGGTCTGTATTCAGTGTGTGAAATCGCTTAACTCTGTGGTGGTCTCTGTGCAGGGTACGGTATCTTTGTGAACTACTGCTCAGTCTCTTCTTATAGGTTTGAGGTGTTTGTGACTCTTGTATGGGGACTCTGATGTGTTTGGGCATCTGTGCCATCATCCCTCTAAAGTGTTTTAGCCAATGTCACAACGAATGAGTTCTCCGTGATGTTGTGGGTGGGTTTTGTCCTAGAGTTGATTTTTCTGAGCAGTTTCAGGATCTGTTTCCAGGGTCTAATGTCTTTCTACTGATGTCTTTTTACTGTTTCAAGCCTCTGAGGGGCTTCTCCCTCTGTGTCCCAAAGTGTCAGATCTCTATTCTGTATCCCTTGGTGTTGAGGTCCCTCAACTGTTGGGTTGTTTCCAAGGGTGAGGTAGTTCCTGTTGGGGGAGTCTCAGTCCCAGGATATGAGGTCTCTGACTTACCAGGGTCTGTTTCCAGAGACTTAGGACTCTGAGCAGTTTGGGGTTCTGATGTGTCTCAGGTGTTTAGGAATCTATGCCCCGGTTGTTATATCACTGAGGTGTGTGGGGAGTCTGTGTCCTAGAGGGTAAAATTTGTTAGCTCTGAGCATTTTGGCATTGTATGTCTGCTGTGTGAGGTCTCTGGCCTGTTTGTGGATCTACTTTTCAGATGGTGAGGTTAACTCTTTGGTGGTTTGTGTCCCATAATGTGACGTGTTTGAGCCGTGTGGGCATATGTAGCCAAGATGTGACATCTCCGAACTGCTTTTGCATCTGTCTCCCAGGTTAGAAGTTGTTAGAGCCATTTGGGAGCCTCTGTCAACAATGTGAAATCCTTCAGGTGTTTTGAATCTGTGTCCTAGTTATGAGGTCTCTGCTGTTTCAGGCCAACTTTGCAAAGAATGTGAAGTTTCAAAGCTGTTTGGTGATCTGAGTCCATGACTGTCAGGTATCTGAAATCTTCCTGGATATGAGTACAAAGTGTGAGTTCCGTGAATGGTTTTGAGGTCCGAGACCAGGGGGTGATATCTCTGAATCATTTGGAGGTCTGTGTTTAGAGTGAAGATTCTGAACTGTTTGGGGATCTGAGCCTAGGATATGAGGTTTCTAAGCTGTTTGAGGTCTATGTCCAGGAAGTGTGATCTCAGTTACTTAGGGTCTATATCATAGGCTGTGCAGTCTCTAAGCTATGAAGAGCGTGTGTGCCCAGGTTTTCAGGTCTCTGATCTCTTCTGTGAACCAGAGTGTGAGACCTCTGAGCTCTTTAGGGATCTCAGTGTATAAAGGCTGTGAGTTATATTGGGGAAGCCTGTGTCCACCGTATGACATCTATGAACAGGAACCTGTGTCCAGGGTATGAGGTATGAGTGGGGCCTGTGCTCCAGCATGTGTGATTTTGGAGCTCTCTAGTGTGTTCAGGGTGTGAGGTCTCTGAGCTGTCTGGTGGTCTGAGAAGAGGGTATGAGGTGTCTGAACTGTTTGTCCATCTTTGTCCCAGTTTGTGAGTTCTCTGAGAAATTGATGGGCTCTATCCCTGATTGTGAAGTTTCTGAGCTTTGTGGGTCTGTAATCAGATTTTCAGGTCTCTGAGCTCTTTGGGTATATGGGTTACAGGTCTGTGAAATGTTTGGTAGCCTATTCCTAGGATCCTGACTCTGAACTGTCTAGGGGTCTGTGTCAGAAGGCATGAGGTCTCTGAGCTGTATATAGATTTGTTTCTCAGGGTATGAATTCTCTGAGCAGGATCTGTTTCCAGGCTATGAGATCTCTAAGCTCTTGGGGTCTGTATCCAAGACTTGAGTCTGAGTTGTTTGTGGCACTATGTTCTAGGGAGTAATGTTTAATGATGTGGTTTTTAGGGTGTCTATGAGCAACTTGGAGTTGTGTCCAAGGAATGATTTAAGGATCTGTGTTCAGTGTGAGGTTTCTTAGGTGTTTGGGCAGTCTGTGTCCAGCATGTGACAGCTCAGCTATTTGGAGGTCTGTCCCAGGATGTGAAGTCTCTGAGCAGTTTGGAAGTCAATGATCAGGGTGTGCAGGCTCCGGATAGTTTGGGTAGTGCTGTTGCAGGTTGTGAGGCTTTTGAGATGTTTGTGCATCTGTCACAGAAGGAAAGTTCTCTGACACATGTAGGGTCTGAATCCCAGTATATGAGGCAGCATGTGAGGTCGCAGAGCTGTTTGGGAGTCTGTGGTCCAGTTTCAGTGAAGCCTGTTATTTGGTGTGTCCAGCTCTGAGCAACATGTGTGTGTGCATCCCAGGGTGTGACGTCTCTGAGAGACTTGGGGTCAATATGCAAGGTATAAGGTCTATGAGCCATTGGAAGGCCTGTGTCCTAGGTGCCCTGTGTGTGAGGTCTCTGGGTTTGGGGATCTTTGTCACAGGATATGAGGTCTCTGGGCTGTTTGGGGTTTTGTCACCTCTGTGTGAGGTCTTTGAAATATTGGGGTTATCTGTGTCACAGCACATAAGGTTTCTGAGCAAAAAAAGAGCACTGGCTCACATTCAGGCTGACAGATGATAAAAACAAGTAAGTCTTTGAAACATCGTCCTTGTTTTCTGCTTTACATCCTGGAACATATAGGTGCTCAATAAATATTTGCAGAAAAAGCTTCCCCAGCACACATAAACTTTTCTTTTTGAATGCAGCAGGCAGGCTTTGGGTTTAAAGCCCCTAAAAGCAGGGAGGTTCCAGCTAGAATTTGAACACATTTCTATATTTCCCCTGTATTTGTTTCTTTAGTTACTTCTGTTTGCTAATGGCAAGTGATAATGGTTTGTCCATTTAGACAGCAATGGATTTAGTTGCTTTTCAAGTGCATTCTAAAATTAAAGTATAAAGCAAGCTTATTTTAGGTCAAGATGTTACGTAGATGATGGTACAAGTGGTATGCTGTGGGGGCCAGAATTGGGAAGATTAGATCAAATGGCTGAGGTTTAAGGAACACGTTCCTGGGCAACTCCCACCCACACAAAGTCCTCAGTCCCCTACACCTTGGTTTGTTCAGCCAAAAATTCATTTTATTGATGCCCACTCCAGGCTGGGTAGGGCTGAGGGGTATACAAGAGGAGAACCAGATTCAGTCCATGCCTGAAGGTCTGGGGGGGGAGGCCGGGACGGACACACAAACGGACAAATAGATCTGGCATCTGGTAGCAGGGCATGTAGTCTCACATAGGGGCACTCTGGGCACAGGTAGTCAGGAAAGGCTTCCTAGAGACCTCACAGGGGTGAGGGAGCAAAGGGCGAGGCAGCCATGAGAACCTTTGCCTTTTGTACATTTGTAGGCAGGTAACTCTTGAGACCAGTGGACCTGGGATGAGTGCAAAGGGCTGGGGTCTGGGGCTGGCAAGCAGCAGGAGCTCACCTCTCACTTCACCATCTCCTAGTGGGTAAGCGCGCCCCCCCCCCCATTCTTGGCATATACTTCACCTTTTGCCCTTTCCTGGCATCCACCTCTGTGGTTTTCAAGGCTTCCCTGAGACAATCCACGTGGACCAGGTGCTCTACCCAGTGCCTGGTGCCTCATCAGCATCCCGTCAATGCGCATTATTTTATCGTCCTAAGTGCTATCTACGGACTATCTAGGTCTTGATTCCAGCTCTGAGTAGTCCCAGCAGTCCTCACACCTAGGTCAGGGCTCCTAGCCCTGTCAGAGCCCCTGAGAGCCCCGGGTCCCTTCCCTGCACTTCCTGAAGGCAGGGGCTCCATCCCAGCCCAATGCAGGACTGGCAAAGTCTGGACTGCATCCACCCCCTTCTGGTAGCAGGTGGGCATCCACTTCTCAGATGTGCAGCCCTGAGCTCTCAGGGCCAACATTTGCCAGCACTGTAAGTACAAGCAGAGACCCCCACTTCTTTCACTAGTACAGCACTGCTGTGGTTGGGCTGGGACCTCTGGCTCGGATGTCTGCCTGCCCTGGGGTTGCTTCCCTGTACCCTTGGGGCAGCAGGGAGGAGGCCTGCAACAGACCCCTCAAGCTCCAGGCAGAAGCAGGTGCAAAAACAAACAACTTTCTATTCTGGGGTGGGGCTTACCCCTTGGACCTCCTTGACTGGCCATGAATCCCAACTGCAGAAAGCTCTGATGTCTAAAGATTGCTTCTGAAGGTGGGCAGGGGTTTGTAAGTGCAACCCACAGATGGGGCTGGGAGAGGGAAAAGGGGCCTCCTGGAGGTCGGTCCTCCCCGCAGCTGCAGCTCTGAATGCGGAGCAGGTGGGAGCAGATGGGGCAGGCGGAGGCCCTGGCAGTCATTCCTCAACAGGAGGGCAGCAGTGGGGGAGGGCAGGCAGCTTCAGGCCCCCTTAGTCAGTCTGGCCTCAGACTTCTAAGGGCTAGAAGAGGTATTTGCGGCAGGATTCAGTCCCACACTTGCATTCAATACGGACCCGCTTCTTGGGGGAGCCAGGGAGCCCAGCCAGGCCAAAGTTGGAGTCCATGCGGGTGCTCTCCATGTCCACGGGGTCCACTGTGGAGTCATAGCCAGGGAGGAAGGGACTTGTTAGAAGGCCTGGATAAAGCCTACCGCTGCCTACCATTTTTACCATAAGAACCAGGGCTCTTGGGGACTGGGAGCAGGTCTGGGATCTGAGGTAGGAGGGGGTCTGAGGGCTGGTGGTTTGGGCCTAGGGCCATGGCTCAGCAGTGGAGGGGCATTCAGGCCAGGGGTTGAAAGTGGCTGGGGGAGACAGGGCTGTCAGAGAGCCAAGAGGGTCATGTCAGGGGGGCATCAGGAATGGAGGGCCACCTGGGCATCCAGAGGGGCATCTGAACTCTCCTGCCAAAGATCCACCGTTGAATGTCTCAGAGGTGGCTAGTTTATCAAGAAGAGGACTTGTCCAGAGGCTTGGAATGAGGAAGGGCAAAGGGGGGTTAGGAGTGGGGAGGAGCTGGGGTATGTGGCAAGTACAGATTAGAGTCAGGAGGAGTGTCTTAACTCTCCAGCCAAACGTCCTCCCCCAGGAATCTTGGCAGAAGTTTGTATGGGTGTCTCAGGGTTGGGGTTCGGGGGCTAGGACTGAGGGGACCCGTAAGGGGTGGGCAGGGGTCTAGGAATCCAGAATGGAGACAGGGAATCAGGAAGAGCATCTTAAAGCTCCAGCTAAAGAATTTCCCTTGGTTCTTATGAGTGACTGGTATGCTTTGGGGAGGGGTGCCCTGTCCCCGGTCTCTTGCCACCCCCACCTTGCATGTTGTAATCAAAGGTGAGTTCCTCGCCTGCCCGGATGGTTCTTGTGGCAAAGAAAGCGATGCGGGGCAGCCGCTCATCAAGGTTGTCTATGAAGACGTTGTACACCTGCAGGTTGGGGTCACACTGCAAGAAAGAACAGTGGAAGAGTGAAGAGGGGGCCCCAGCCTGCCCCTCCTGACCCCCTACCCACTTGTTGGGGTACCCACACTGTGGTTGACAAAGTGGGAGATGTTGCCATAGTAGGCGGCATCCACGGTGTACACATCCTCCACGTAGTCCAGGTCGAAGAGGTAGGTGGCGCCCTGGCGGTCGTAGATCTGGCCCCTCCGCTCCGCCTCCTCTGAGGTAATGATCTGGGGAAAAGGGCCATGGGATGGGGGAGATTGGCCACAAAGGTTCAGGAGAGCCAGCAGGGCCCCCGGGAAGAGAAGAACAAGAATGAATGGTGAGCAGTAGGCACCCCACCCCACGACCACATGGAGGGCGGCAATGCAGGGTCTGTCAGCACTTCTCAAGGGGCTGGGCCTCAGCTGCCACCGCCTACCCCTTCTCAGCCTCTGGATGGAATGAGGCATCTCTCAACATAGTTAAAGGAAAGAAAGCAAGCTCCTCCTCCTGCTGCCCATCAAGAACTGCCTGAGGATTCCCAGAGCCTCTCATACTCTTGGGACCAAGCAAGAAGCAGGGAGAGAGAAAGAGAGAGAGAGAGAGAGACTGACCCAGAGAGAGACCAACCAACCGACCCAGAGAGAGATAGAGAGAGAGAGAGAGAGACCGAGACCCAGAGAGAGAGGGAGAGAGGAAGGGAGGGAGGGGGAGAGAGATCGAGACCCAGGGCAAGGGCAAGGGCAAGAAAGAAAGAGATCCAGGGTACAACAGACAGAAAAAGTGAGAAGGACCGACTGATTCGGGGCAAACAAGCGTAGGCCAGGGTGAGAGCCACAGAGAATGAAGGCGAGAGTCCTAGGACAGTGGGGAAAGAGACTGAACGAACAGGAAAGAGACTCAGAAGAGAGACAGTGCTGGAAACAGAATCTTAGCATGAGAGACCCAGATCCAGAGAGAAGACCAAGACCCCCTGAGAGTCAGAGATGGCAAGAAAAAGGCTGAAGCCAAAAATGTAAGCAACAGAATGAGAGAGGGAGAGGAAGGGAAGATGAAAGAAAGGACACAAGAGTCTGGGTGAGAAGCCCCAACCTGGCCCTGCTTCCCAAATACTGTCAGTGGATTCTCCATCCCACCCTGGCCCCAACGAAGCTCCCTCTTTCCCCTGGGGCCAACGAGTACAGTCTTCTGGCAGCCGCAAGTGTAGCTGCCCATGCCTTTCTTGGGGTGAGAGGCCAACTGTACCCAAGACTGCCCCCTCCTCAGCTGAGGGTGCCCCTAGACCAGGGCAGGTCTCATTTCCCATTCCTTGGTTTCCTACCACCTCTCTGCCCAGCCTTAGGATAAGTGCCAAAACAGTGCAGAGCACACAGGAGACATGCAATGACTGCTATTTATTAACCCAGTGGACTGTCTTCTGGCTAGGTGGTGCTCCTACAGGCAGCTCAGGCTCTGTCCCCACACTGCTTCTTCCTTTCCTCTCCCTTCCTCAGAGACCCACTACCCACCCCCCACTGACACCGGGCATGAACCCGGGACTCCTTTCCTGCTCATCCTCATGCAGGCAGGTGACCATGCTCTTCTGAATCCTCCACCAGGATAGTCACACTGGTGTCCTCACTGTCTCCTTCCTGCCTCTTACACTGTCACCTCCAGCCCATGCTTCAGCTCCACTCCTTGAGGAACCTGGGCTCCCCCACACCCAATTTTTCTGTTTACTCATTCATTCAGGGGGGTTTTATTGACGCCCACCCTGGCCTACTCCTAGCTCTCAGGGATCATAGTTTGGTGACAGAGGACTCAAGATACCCACAGTGCAACATGTTGATCAGGAAACACAGGGCTTAGGGCTCAAGGGGGAATGAAAAGAAATAACATCCCCTAAAGCAAGCTGTAGATCATAAAAGGGCTTTGACACCAGGCTGAAGAGTGGGGACTCTCTCCTGAGGGACACAACAGGAGCCACTGAAGCATTTTGAGGTGACAGGTCAAGGTCAGCCACCCTGTACCTCCTGAAGAACACGTACTCTTCCTTGTGGCCTCAGCTCAAACAGATGTCACTTCTCCGAGCAGCGTTCCTCAGCTTCTGGGTTCCCACCCCTCCCCAGAAGCTGGCTGCCCTGGATTAATTAAGCCCTGGGGTCAAAGGGCAGCCTCTCCCAGGCCCCTGAGCATGCTGGGTGGTGGCTGAGCCATCTTTTTAGTTGTAGCCCTCTGCAAGCCAGAGAGAATGATCACATCTCTCCATCTTCCTGCTTGTTCTTGTTCTGCCCCTACCTGCTTACCCAGTCGCAGCAGGAGTGAGTCACACCGCAAGCCCTCCAGGGCACAAACAGTTCCTTCTCTCTCGGCTTCTTTTTAGTCCCACTCTGTAATGGTTGTTCCGCCCTGAAAACTCGGAACAAATCAGTCCACGTTCCTGTTCCCTAGCAGCTCTCCAGAATGAGTGGGGAAGACAGGCTGTAAGTTGGCAGCTTGGAAAAGGTGCTGATGTGAACAGGAATGAGAAGGCCTGGAGACAGCTGCTGCTATGCCCCCTCCTGGATTTGAGATCCTGAATGTTCTCTCTCTGCCTGTTTCCTCAGTCAAGAGAAAAATAAAAAGGGCCACCAGGCCTGGCACAGCAACAGTTTTAGACACTTGGGCCTTTATGTTTTTACACACTCTACTAGCTTTGTGACTCTGAGCAAGTTACTACACCTCTCTGGGCCTCAGTTTTCTCATCTGTAGAATGGGAATGACAGTGACAAAATCCCAACCTGACAGGGGCTGCTATAAAGATCCAATGAGATCATGGATGTGAAAGGTATTTTTGTTTTTTTTAGGACACTGAGAAATGTAAGTAGTTATGTATTACCGTATCTTGTTGAAATCTGAGGTACACTCTTAGGAAACACTGATAATTAAATGATACACCATCATTTGATTAAATTAACTAATTAAGGCCCACCTTCATTTCAGAGATGTTAAAACATGAAAGTGATGCATGTTTTAGAATGAGTAAAATACGCTTGCTTTCTCTGCTGGGCACAGGTGGGAATATTCTGTAAGAATGGGGAAAGGTGGAAAGGAGGGAAGGGCAGCTCCTGGGGAGGGAACTGTGGTGCAGGTTGCCCGCGTCCTGATTGTAGAAGGGTGGTGCGGCCTACAGATGGGGGGATGTGCCCTCGGTTACATTACACTCTGGCAGGGCTTGAGACAGCACCACACAATCAGGTAAATTAATATTTCTGCAACAAAATCTATGAATATTCACCCCAAGTGGGATAAAGGCTACAAACAGGCCTCCGTCAGGTCAGACTGGGCTTTGTGGCCAAAGGGGTTACAAAAAATCTTTGGTTTTCAGTGAATTTTGGATTTTCTGAATTTAGCTTATGGCTAACATTTATATAAGACTTACTGTGTACTGAACACTGTTCAAGTGCTTCTTCTAAGTGCGTCACACATAACAACTCAGTTCATTCTTATAACAAGCAAACGAGGTGGGTACTATCATCGTTCCCATTTTACAGATCAGGAAATTGAGGCACAGAGTGGTTAAGTGACTGCTGATGAGTGGTGGAGCTGGGATTCAACCTCGGGTGACCAGGCTCCAGGGTCTACCCTCCTAACCGTTTTGCTATACTGCCTGTTTGGGGGGGAGGGGATGTGCGGGAAGATGACTTCAGCTCTGGCAGCGGTTGGGGCCCTGTGGCACCACCAGGAGGACCTATAGGTATGAGGGTGCCAGAGGGGGGCCTGAAAGTCACTGAACATGGCAAGAGGGAGGCCAAGAAATAGTGCGGAGAATGTATGGAGAGTGGGAAGGGTGAGGATGGGTGAGAGGGTCCCTGGAAACCCTGATGTTTCTGGTGTAGAGGAGTAAAGACACTAAGAGAGCAGTCAGAAGAGTATCAGGCTCAGGAGACTGAGGCTGCCTGGAAGCATAGACTCTTCCTCCTCGACTGTCAAGATCCCTGTGGTAGACAGCTTTTCCTCCAGCCATCAGCACAGTGAGCTTCAGATGCTTCCTGCTCTGGACAGCCTCTAGGACTGTAGGGTCCTGTGGGGTCTGGACACTTCCACCTCTAGACCTCTGGGCCTCTGGGGTAAGGACACACCCTCCTGCAGATGGTGAGGGTCCCTTTGAGGGTAGGACACCTCCATAGTGTCAGGACACTGAAGGTGTGGACACTTCCTCCAGACTGTCAGGCTGCTCTTGGGTGTAGACCTGATCGCCTCCAGACTGTCCAGATTCCTCTGGGGTGAGGATACTTCTTTTTCATGACTGTCAAGACAGCATGGGTGTGGACATTTCCTAAGTCAGACTGCCAGGTTCCTCTAGAATGTGGAGAGCTCAAGCTCTTCCTCAAGGTCATCAGGGCCACTCAGACGTGGACACCTCTTTTGCAGATTGTCAGGGTCCCTCTGGATGTGGACACCACCTCCTTCCTCCAGAATGTCAGGTCCTTTGGCATATGGACATTTCCTCCAGCAGACCATCAGGGTTTCTGGGGTGTTGCCGTTTCCTCATCCAGACTGTCTGGGTAATCCATGGTGTAGATTATTCTGCCTCAAGACTTTCTCTGTCCCTCTGAGATCTGACCCTCTCTACCTTACAGTTCCTCAGGGCAGGAGCTTCTCCTCACCATCAATCAGTGTCATTACTACAGTGTGAACACCCTTAAGTGTGTGTCCCTCAGACCAGCTTCTGTGATTTCCCAACCATATCACACCCATAAGGGACCTATGTAAATATTTGGAGGTATTTGGTGTTGTCACCATGACAGGAAACGCTCATGGATTTAAATGGTCAAGGTCCAGGGATGCTAAATGTCCCCCAATACATGAGACCGTTCTACATAACAAAGAATCACCCCCACTCCAAATACCCATCACGTCTCACCTTAGAATGCGACACTTTCTGCTGCAGACACTTGCTAGTTATTTGCCCAGACTCCTTTTGTTTTCTACCTGAGCACGAGGCTAAAGCACACTCCCCCACCTCCTTTGTACCGAGGCAAGGCCTGGCCCATTAGAAACCTCCCCTTCTATTCACCACTTGGCCCACCTGCCAGGCAATGCTGAGGATGTAGTGGCCACTCTAAGGCTCTAAGGCATGGCCAAGGCACAAAAGGAAAAGAGCCTACGGAAAGAGCCAAGTGGCTGTGTGAAAGTATATCTACCTAAACACCCGCACTAGACTGTTCCATGAGCAAACAAATTTCAAATGTGAGAAGCCACTAAGATTTGGGGGTTGTTTATTACAGTGGATAACCTGCCTGATATAACCAGCTTTTCCCCAGTGTCCTGAAAGTCTAGAAGAAGAGGTAGCCAACCTCTGTCCAAGGCATGTCTACACCCTACTCCAGACTGTTGGTGTTCCTTTTGTGCAGACTAGGAAAAGGCGCTCCTTCCAGGCAGACATTGCTTGGTGATAAGATAGACTCGTGTGAAATAAGGAAGTGCCTCTTCAGGTAATGCAACCCTGTGGCAGACCACATGGCCTGTTAAAAGGAATGCTGCCTGATCTCAGTTCCCACTTTTCTTCTTTGCTAGGTACCTTTAAGAAGTCAACCCAGTCAGGAAGTATTTCAATGTTCTTTTAGCTACCGCCATGGCTGTGCTGGTGTGTACCAGCTTGGAATGATAGTCCCTGCCAGGATGTCCCTATGACACTCAGATCAAATCCGCAGGAATCCTAAATGTCCCCCACGGGGAAAGCAGGGAGTTTCAGGCACACAGTGAGGAAAGCTGGGCACACACACTGCCAACACATGATGGGAAGAGCCGCACACACACACCCGGTCCTGTCTCCCTACCTCTCCCACGTACTCCATGACGAAGCTGTTCTTGCGGATCTTCTCCAGCGTACGGACGCCCCAGCCACGCCCATCATCTGTGCGGAAGATGCAGAGGTCATAGCGGATGCCCTTCTGTACCACACGGTTGGGGCAGTCATAGCCGCAGCGGCAGCGGGAGTTGCACTCATAGATGGGCAGCCCAGCTCGCAGCCGCACCTGGCCCTGGTCATTGTAGGCGAACTTGTGCAGTGATGCCCCGGGGCAGCAGCCTCCAGCGGGTGCCCACAGACAGTCCTGGCACTCACAGCCCACAGCCACCTGGTTGAGGGTGATGCCCTCGCCAACACGGTACTCATTGATGTACACGAAGGCCCGCGGGGGGCCGTCCAGGTCCACCTCATTTTCCACAGTGATGCGTCCCAGATGGCTGCGCTTGGCATTGAGCTCCTGCTCCCAGCGCCGCAGCGCCCGCCTCTGCTTGGCCTTCTGTACCAGGTAGTTGGCCAAGCTTGGGTCCAGGTACCGGGGTGGCTTTGACCGGTGGTGCCTCCGGAGCAGCTCTCTTTCTAAGTCCTTGTGGAACTGCTTGAGAATGCGCACACACTTGAGATTCTGCCGTGGCTCCCAAGTGCTCTCTGAGTCTGGGTATCCACGCCACTTTACCAGGTAATATTCCTGTTCCTGTTGGGAGGCAGGGGGGTGGGGGCACCATAAGTGGAGAGACCTTTGGGCCAGCCCTTGTGGGGCTTCCATACCAAAGCCAATGGATAACATCTGCCATACTCCTTTTCTTTTTTTTTTTCCTTTTTGCCTTTTTTCGTGACCGGTAACGGGATCGCAACCCTTGGTGTCGCGCCCGCACCGCGCTCAACCAGTGAGCGGACGGGTCTCTATATGGGATCCGAACCCTCGGCGGGAGCGCCGCCGCGCTCCCAAGCGCTGCACTCTACCGAGTGCACCACCGGGCCGGCCCTGCCATACTCCTTTTCTGAAATGACTCCATGTGGTGGTTAAAAAGTATGGGCTCTGGGGGCTGGCTGGTTAGATCACTTGGTTAGAGCACGGTGTTATAACACCAAGGTCAAGGGTTCAGATCCCCATACCGACCAGCCGCCAAAAAGGCGGGGGGGGCTCTGGAGCAAGGATTACTAAATTCATGAAGTTCAAATCCTGCTCTCCCCATTACTGCTCTGTCCAAATTCCAACTGTTATTTTAATCTCCCAAAGCCACGCCCTCCCCTGTCTTCCTGTCACCAGCTCCCTTCTTCTAGATGGTTAGTACCAAACTCCTGGAGCCATCCTTGACTTCTCTTTTGCTCACATTCCCCATATCCACCCTCAGCACATCTTGTCAGCCCCACTTTCAAAATACATCCAGAATCTGACCCCTGCAAACCACCCTCACTGCCACCACTGTCATGGCTCGTCTGGCCCCTGGCAGTAGCTGGTCCTCCCATTTCCACCCTCACCCCCTACAGGCTGTTCTCCACAGAGCAGCCAGAAGGAGCTTTTATTGCTGAGAGGCAGCTCTAGGATAGACTTGAACAGCACAGGTTCTCCACTTAGACACCCTGGGTACAAATCCTGAGTCTGCTGTTCCCTAGCTGTAATAGCCTTGGGTAAGTTATTTAGCTTTGCTGGGGTTCAGTTTCTTCATGAATATAAGAAAACAGCTAACATTTTTCTGTAGCAGGTACTGTTATAAGCAACTTACATGGATTATTAACTTATTTATCACAATGCTATATGAGGTAGATACTACTAGTCGTCCCCATTTTACAGATGAGGAAAATGAAGTACTGAGAGTTTGGGTAAGTAGACTGGGTTACACAGTCCGAATCTGAACCCAAGCCTCCTGCCTCCAGTTTGTTCTCTTAACTCTCCTGCCATTACCTCCTTTGGCAACAATAACAGTTCCTACTTCGCATGTGGTTAGGGGGATTAAATGAGTTTCTGAGAGGAAGTGCCTGGCATGCTGAAAGTGCTCAATAACCATTAGCTATCATCATCTGCACGCCTGGGCTCAGCCTCCTCTCAATCTTTGCAATAGGTTTGTATTCCTAGGGAGGTGGGAAGAGAGATTTACTTGGGAATTCCTTCTGGTTCCTGCCCCTCTCAGAAAGCCACTTAGTTCCCCTACCTATAAAATGGGGATAAAATGGTCTATTCATTTTATTTTTTCAGGATCAGAGAAGATTCTCTTTGGAGACAGATGCGGGCACTGGGGGTGGGGTGGGCAAGACAGCAGGCAGCTAAACTTGAGACCAGCCCCCTCCCAGGGCACGGCCACCCCAGACTCACGCGGATCTTCTTGTAATCGCACAGGTATTCAACTTCAAAGTCATACAGGTTCCTCTTAGAGATGCCGAGGGCAGGGCAGGAGAGCTTGGCCAGGCGGCACAGGTCCTGCAGCTGATTCCAAGAAGACTTGCAACACACAGTGCAGCCTGGAACAAGGGGGCCAGAAAGAACCATTACTGGGCAGCCTGACCAGGCCAGGGGTCAAAAGCGACCCCGGATCCTCCCTGGGACACCCCAAGAACTGCCTAAGAGCCAGGAAAATTTAATCCACAGGCCTTCCTGTTGAGACTCTTCTGCAACAGAAATATGTCCTTGAACTCCAATGCTTACTGCCCAAGGCTACCCCTGGAGCAGTGGGCCTCAAAGTGGAGTTTGCAGCATGGATTGTTCTAAAGGAATCTATTCCCAGAGCTTCACACTTCCTTTACACTGTTCCTAAAACTGTCTGCAAACCTGCACTGGGTTCAGGACCTGATCACCCTCTCTCCACTTTGCAAAAGAAAAAGAACAACCCACCATCTCAGTAGGGTGCATTGCTTCAAGGGGGGTGGGAGGGGGGATGGGATAAAAACCCTCCAGGTTACCAAAGGCCTAACTGGAAAGACTGGTCCTCAATCTCTTATCTGAAACTCTTGGGCCAGATGTGTTTTGGAATTCAAAATTTTTGGATTTCACAAGTGTAGTTCTAGGTATATCACATACATTATCTAACACCCCCAGCGTGGTCAGGGGCATCATGTCATAGTCAAACACATTAATAGTTCTGCAGCAAAAATATGAATTTTCCACATTAATCAGGAGAAATGAGGATGTAAAAAGAGCCTCACTGAATAGTTCCACCTTATAGGGCCGGCCTGGTGGCGCACTGCTACAGTGCGCCGCTTGGGAGCGTGGCAGCGCTCCCGCCGAGGGTTCGGATCCCACATACAGACCGGTTCCCGCTCACTGGCTGAGCGAGGTGTGGGCGCAACACCGAGGGTTGCGATCCTGTTGCCGGTCCGGTCCAGTACGGGCGCGACACTGAGGGTTGCGATCCGTTGCCGGACACGAAAAAAGACAAAAAAAAAAAAAAAGTTCCACCTTATAATCTACTTTGCCATGAATGGTGCCAAATTTAAGGAAAAGATTTCAGTTTTCAGGACTTTTTAGATTTTGGAATTATGAATAAGAGATTGTGGAACGATATTACATTACAGGAAGCTTCCCTGAATGATTAGTCTGGGTGCCTTAAACCCACAAGGTATATTTTTTCACTCTGCATTTTGACTTTCTGTCTCATCCACATTTCCATGAAGGGTAAAGCTCATCCACAGGGGCATGCTCTGAATTCAGGAACAGGCAAAGCAGTATAGATTAGTGACATCGATTCTTTTAAATATCCTGGAATGTTTCTGGGGTTACCAAACTTTTTCAAGACACACAGATTTTAAAAATATGTATTTCTTTCTGATTCAAGGCACATTCTTAATGTTGCTTTAGAAGACATTTTACCAACTCATGTCATAAAACACTCCAAGTGTAGTCAGTCTTCATCCTATTTCATCCTTTTAAAATGTTTAATATTTTCGACCTCCCATTACAGATATCAAACTTATTGAAACCCACGGTGAGATACTTTGGTTGTTATCCTAAAAATGTACAAGAGCTTCTCAAAATTAGGTCTTGTGCACTCCCCGCTCCAGTGAGGTGAGGCCTAGCCGGGACCCTGAGCCTGTGCCCACGCTTTCCTCGCCCTGTGCTGTCTCTCCCTTCTGAAGCCCTTAACTGGCATTTGAAACCCCATGGAAGGGGTCCCGGCTCACGTCTCCAGCTGCTGGCTCCGCACTGACCACAGCTGGACTCTCCTAGCCCTCAGAGGTCCCCCTTGACACCTGTGGAACCCATGCTCCGTGCAGCTTTCCTCGCACAGAGGAGCTCCCCAACATAGTCACTCCTGTCCCTGCAAATGGGGAGTCCAGATCTATTAGGTAGGCTGCATTCCCCTCTTCTGTGGGGAATCCTCCACTCCAAACCCTTTCCCCATCAGAATGAGAGGAGCTACTCTCCCCGCGAAGAGTCCCCTATCCCCCATTCTAAGGGGGGATCCATCCCCCTTCTCTTCCCTCCCCTTCCGGCGTCTCGCGTGGACACCGAGCTGGTAACGGTCACCGGGGGTCGATTTTCCCGCGCGCGGGCGCGGCCTCCCCGACCAGCCCTCGCGCGTGCGCGCGCTGCTCCAGTCGCGACCTGTAGCGCGCAGCCCCCTCCCGCGTCCCCACTTAGTCCTGCG
>NW_007726799.1:309156-311424 GCF_000696425.1 Galeopterus variegatus
CCGTGACCGGACCCCTCCCCGCCGCCCGGCTCGGTCCCGGAGGAGGGTGCTCGCCGCGTTTTCCCAGAGTGCGTCTGGGCGGCGGTGGCGGCGGTGGCGGTGGTGGCGGTACCCGGGGGTGCCCGAGTCCCTGCCCGTCCGCCGGTCTGTCTGTCACGCCGGGAGCCAATCACGTCGTCAGCCGGTCATGCGGGGGATTCTCCGTCCTGTCAGACCCCTAATTACCACCGTCAGTCAGTCCGTCATCACATTTTAACCCTAAGCAGGCCGTGACTGTCAGGGTGGACTAGCGCCGCATGCATCTGCTCAGCCGGTCACCCGATTCCAATCAGACAGTGGGTCAATCCCCCCAGGCAGGTGTCTAGTCAGACCCCCGCTCCCCATTCCCACTACCCGTCAGTGAAGAGCAGCATCCATTTGTGTTCTCGGTCCAGCTGCGGTTTCCTGGAGGCAGGCACTCAGCGCTGTCAGTCAGCGGCCTGTCATCCCCGCAGACCGTCCTGTCTACACACTGTCAACCAGTCCAGCAGCCCCCGTCTCCCTCTACTCTGGCCCTGGGACCAGCGGCCACTCTCTCTGGGGAAATCCTCTCATGAGCTACAGCATCCAGCCATGCCTGTAGGCAGGAACCTGTTGTCAGCTTCTGCTGTAGCCCTGTCCGGCGAGGCAGTCACACTGTCAGTTGGTCACCGTAGTTCCCTTGAGTTGTTCCTCATTCACACCACGATCCTGTCACAACACCCAGCTAGGCCCTCAGAGCAAATGGTCAAAACAACTAGAGGTACGATTACGCCTCCACGCCATGTCAGTGGGTCAGCCCATCTGTCACTTCTCAGGCCACTCATCCCCACCATCGGTCAGTCCATCAACAGCCTCTGATGCAGTAGGCCCCTCAGGGAGGCTGGGAGTCTATCAGGGTAGACAGTCCATAACCACGTACACAGCCATGGAGTCAGGCAGCCACACTGATCCTGCCCTTGGTCAGCTGGCCCGTGACTCCAATCTGCCCCTCATCTGTCATCAATTAGCCAGGTGACAACATTCTCAGTATCCGACTGACCACACTGTCTATGCTGGTGATCAGTCAGTCAGAGCACCCAGCCAGGCCCTCAAACATGCTGTGATTCAGGCAGGGTGGATGGTTGATCAACAGTAATTCCTCCTCAGGGTGGCCCTCCTTTATACAGCACCAGGTGTGATTCCTAGCAATAGTCAGCTATTCACAGAGTACGGCCTCCCAAACCTCCCAGGCTGGCAGCAGCACCACAGGTCATCAGCCAGACGGCCTGTAAGGCCCTCAGGAAGCTGCCTTTCTTTTCCGCTGTCAGGCCACCAGCCCCAGCTAGTCCTAGGCGGGCTGTCATTCAGTTAGATGTTTAGTACCCTCCAGCATCAGGAAACCGCACTCAGTTCCTCAAATTGCCCCTCTCCCTGTTGCTCCGTGAGTTACAGAATCAACCAAATGGTTATTTCTGTCTGCCTGCCAGTCTAGCTGTGAGCTGGTTGGAGAAATGGCTCCTAGGTCTGAAATGGCATGGTAGCCCCTTCTTGCCATGAGTGGAACAGTCAACAACCTAAGTCCTATCGTGCACCCCCTTCCCACCCTTATTCCTTCAAGGACAGTCAGGTGTTGCTTCTCACATGCCTCCAGTCTCCTTGGGGAGGCAGGGCCCTCACACTCCCAGGGGTCTGGGAGACCCATCCAAACCACAAGTGTGGTTTAAGACATGACCTCTGCCTGTCTGGATTTGGGGGGAGATAAAGGGGTCTGTGAACATCCCTTGGCCCTCCCCAAACAGTATAACGTAGTGGGTAAAAGCCTGGATTCTGGAGCCTGGCTACCTGGATTCATACCCCAGCTCCACCACTTACTGAATTGTGTGACCTTAGGCAGTTTCTTCATCTGTAAAACCTCAGATGAGTGACGGTGGGGTGGGCGTCTCTTGTTCATCTGGAAAATGAATCTTTCTGGATTAGCACCTTTTCAGGAGACCTCAAAAGTAAAAGGTCCTATTATCTTATTATTACTGTGTCTCACTCCCAGCCCATTTGTTCATTCAGCATTAATTTAGTGCCCACTGTATATATGAGGGGTCTTCAAAAAGTTCATGGAAAGATTCGTATTATCTTTCAATTCTATTTTTACATGAACTTTTTGAAGTGCCCTCATACTGCCTTGCCCAATGCTGGGGCCAGTACAAGATTTTATCCATTGCAAGCCGCACAGGTTTGACCTGTTTTTTTTTTTTTTTTTTTTTTTTTTTTTTT
>NW_007726799.1:312424-341120 GCF_000696425.1 Galeopterus variegatus
GGATCCGAACCCTCGGCGGGAGCGCTGCCGCGCTTCCCAAGTGGCGCACTAGTGCAGTGCGCCACCGGGCCGGCCCCTTGACCTGTTTTAATGTAAACCTCATATTGGAGTGTAACACACATTCAGAAGAATACACAGACCATGGATGAACAGTGTAATGAGTTTCCACAAGCGAATATGCAGAATGCAGGTTAAGAAACGTCATCTCCAGCCAGGGCTCCAGAAGCATTTGATTTTTTAACATCTCTGAAATCAGCCTGCGTCTTACAAGTACTGGTGAGTCATGATTTAAATGGCAGCACTTTTTTGTCTTTCTTAATGATCCATAAAATAATTGTGCGTTTTATAATCAATGGTGACTCATGTTCAGTGAAATCCAGTAACAACAACAATAATAGCAAGTAACATTTATAGATGCCTACAAGGAGCCAGGCACCTTGCAGACATAATCTACTTCAATTCTTGCTACAGCCCCGTGAGGTAAGCATTTTTATCCTCATTTTAAAGATTATGGAAACTGAGGCCCAGAAAGGTCAAGCAACTTGCTCAGTCAATTCTTTTACCCCACGTCTGTGCCTGCTCTATCAGCGCTCATGGGGTTCAGAGGTCGTGTGATGGAAGGTCTTTGCCAGGACAGTCTGCCAAAGGGGTCCCAGAACACTGGATGTGTAGGGTTTCTGTGGGGGATTGGGAAGTGATACTGACAGGCCCTTCCTGAACTCAGTGCCTGCCTGCCTGCCACCTGCCCAGGGACCTGGCTGGGTGGGGTGGGGAGTGGAATAGGGGCAGGTGAAGAATAATGAAAAAATTAAAGGAAATCTGAGACTCCCTCCTTTTCTAGCTCCAGGGGAATTCCCCCTTCCATAGCAAGCCAGCTCTCACTCCCCCGACCCCCCACACCTCCTCCCTCACCACTCCCACCGCCTCACTCATTTCTTCCATCCCTCAACACCCCACCCCTACCGGCACCTCGATGGTTTAGAAATTCTTCCACTGATCTTGTGGAAGAAGCCTGCCCTCTCTGGATTACCCCTCACCTTTATCTTCCTCCCCTCTCCCTTCCTCTTCCTCCTCTACAGGTAGGATATCTGAGGTCTCAAATCCATCAGATTTCAGAAATGGGAAGGGGTAGGAACCTCAGTTCTTACCCTTGATGTACAAGAGTTTCTTTTTTTTTTTTTCCCTTTTTGTCTTTTTTCGTGTCCAGCAACGGATCGCAACCCTCAGTGTCACGCCCGTACCGGACTGGGACCGGCAACGGGATCGCAACCCTCGGTGTTGCTCCCACACCTCGCTCAGCCAGCGAACGGGAACCGGTCTGTATGTGGGATCCGAACCCTCGGCGGGAGTGCCACCGCACTCCCAAGCGGCGCACTGTAGCAGTGCGCCACCGGGCCGGCCCATGTACAAGAGTTTCTAATTACTCCCCTGGAAATAGCTTTAAACACCAGGGACAGTTTTTTCTGGGGGAGCAAGTCCTGGGAGTGGGGGGGGAGGGTGGTGACCCAGTGGGATCCCAGTTGGAAATCAGTTACATATTGTTACCCCCATTGTACAGATGAAGAAACTGAGGCTCAGAGGTGAGGCATCTTGCCGGGGTTCCTGAGCAGATCTGTCTGATTATTAAGTCTTTTCCCCTTCTGTTGTAATTGGCCAGTGTTTGGTTTGCACCAGGAAATGGGCAGAGAGGGAGATCTGACCCATCAGGATCCTGGTGTGTGAGTTGTGTGTACATGAAGAGTGGGGAGGTCTGTAACTGATTGTGCTCTTAATCTAGCATCGTATCTATTGAATGATTTTTAAAACAATAATGAAATGCATCAATGAGTAAATGACTCTCTCACTTATTTGCCATATCCTGCCTCACACCAAGCTTTTTCTCACCTCAGGGCCTTTGCACTGTCTGTTCCCTCTGCCTGGTGTGCTTTCCCCCCCCAATATTCTCCTGGCTGACCCTCCTCTCTCTAGGTTTAGCACAACTGTCAATTCCTCCAAGTGGCCTTCCCTGACCACTCCATATGAGTATTGTTTCCCCTTTATCTCTGCCTTAGCACTCCATTGCACTTATCACGATCTGTAACTATCTTTTATTTTTATTTGATTTTTTGTTTCTTGTCTGTCTCCTCCCCTAGAATATCAGTTCCACCTCATGAGAGCAGTAATTTTTGTCTGTTTTTTTTTTCCCCCACTGCTATATCCCCAGACCCTAAAATGGTGCCAGGCAATAAACGTTTGTGGAAAGACAGAAGGGCAGAAGGAAACAAAGAAATTTGGGCTAAATGTCTGAGAGAATGAAAGAATGAATGTATAGTACACATAAGTCCAAATAAATAAAATGGGATAAATAAAAGAGACTTCTAAAAGAACCCCAAATTCCCACATTTGGAATGTAAGCAAACTGAAATTTAGAGAGCCAAAAAAGACAATTATTTTATTTTTGTTTAAAAATCCTGAGAAATTTCGTATAAAAGGGGCCCAGGGTATTGCTGGGATGAGTGTGGGGGCCAGGCAGGGATAACAGCATTGGAGGGGTTGGTGGGGAAGAAATAGGGCTTGGGGGCCTGGAAGTAGGGACTGGAGGGCTGGGATGGCAGGGTGGGCACAGAGCAGGTGGAGAGGGAGCCATTGGCCTGCGGGGAGGAGCGCGGGGTCTGTGGCTGACTCAGTCATCCCATTCATCATCCTCATCCTCATCACCGGCCTTGTCCTCTCCTTCGTCTAGGAGAGAAAAAGATGCAGGGTAGGACTCAGGATGGGTGAGAGGGTTCAAAGGCCCTGGGTGTTGGGGGAATCCTAGGGCCTGGGAGGTGAGGACTTGGCCTTGGGGGTGCTGAGGTCTCCTGTTAGAGGGAGAGTTGGAGTTTTTGCTTGGGACAAGATAGGGATTATAGTCAGGATCTAGGTTCTAGTTGGAGTTGAAGTTAATATTATAAAAAATGTGATTAGTTAGGATATTGTCACAGAAAGCATTAATGTTAACCCTTTCAGTTTAATGCTTGTCACTTAATAGGAAGAATTTAAGTATTATTAGCAAAGGTGGGGTAATTTATTATTGACACATAATAGGGTTAATGATCATATCACTGTCAAAAGATGAGGTTAGTTATAGTGTCATATAATGGACTCGTTAATCTTGTGGACACACTCTGGGGTTAGTGTTAATATTATTGTCAGAATTGGAGTTAATTATATTGTCACATAATAGGTTTAGATTAATATTATCCTCATATAATGGGTTAATGAAATATTGTTGACACATTAGGAGATTAATGTTAACATTATGGTAAAAAGATTAGGTTAATTATAATATTAATGTAAATCTGTTGATGCATGGAGTTAAAGTTTATATTATTGTCAAAGATGGGGTTCTTTATAATACTATCATCACATAGTGGGCTGATGTTAATACTATTGAACATATGGGATTAATGTTACATATGGGATTAATGTTGATATTGTGAACATACCCTAGCATTAATGTTAATATTACTGTCAAAGATAGAGTTAATTATATTATTGTCACATAATGACTTAAGATTTTCAAAAAGGATTGATCCAAGATTCATGTTAATGCTGTCATCAACAGATGGGGCTAAAGTTGGCTGGTTAGCTCAGTCAGTTAGAGTGCAGCCTTATAACACCAAGGTCAACGGTTCAAATTCCTGTACCAGCCAGCCACCAAAAACAAACAAACAAAAAACCCAAAAAACAAACAAACAAAAACAACAGATGGGGCTAATGTCACTTTCAGTGGTGACTGCTTGGGGTAGTTTTCAAGCCAGTGCTAGCCCTAGGAACCAGGTTCACGGTCTTGGCAGGATAGGCTCACCGGAGGAGTGGATGGCTCTGCTTCTCTTCTGCATCACGTGCATCAGGGCCCCCACCAGCCCCTCTGAGCTCTGAGGTGGTGGCTGCAGTGCTGAGCTCTCTGGGGCCCCAGGGGTCTGCAGCAAGCAGGGTTTAGCACAGAGGGCTCAGAGCCTGTGAGAGGGGTATTTCTCCCCACCCCTTCTTCATTATTTCTCCTTCCACAAACTGCAGGTCCCCTTCAAGGCTCCCCACCAACCAACCTCCCAACCCTATACCAAACGCAAAGAGCCTAGCACCCCCATTAGTCTTGGCCTCAGCCCCCCAATATCCTGACTTGCACAGGACATCCCAGAGTCCCAGACCCCCATCCTCTGTCCTGCCCATCCTCACCTTGTTCAGCTGAATTCCCTGCCGGATTTGATCCAAAAGTGCCCCCCGACCCCCACCAGGGGCCAGGCCCCCCCCAGGTGCTGAAATAGGAGTGGGAAGGGGTGGGACTGGCCCATCCCTGGAGCTGGGTGGTGGCGGTGGTGGTGGTGGTGGCGGTGGTATGGGTGGCCCCCCAGCTCCAGGGGGTGGAGGGGGAGGTGGTCCAGAACGTCCAGTGGCTGGAGGAGGTGGTGGTGGAGGGCCCCCTCGGCCTGGGGGTGGGGGTCCCCGGGGCATTGGTGGTGGGGGGGCACCCCCCAAAGGCACAGGGGGCAGTGGACCAGAACGACCCTTGTTAACTCCCACAATAGGGGGCCGGGGGCGCTGGTTTCCTCCTCGGGATGGTGGTGGGGGCGGTGGAAGTGGCTCTGTGGGGGGAAAATAACACATAGCTGCAATTACTATCATTTCCTTCTGAGCTTCAGTTTTGCTCATTTGTAAAATGGGTACCTCAACTGACCAACTTCCTATTCCAGCAGTATACCATGAAGACTGAGTGACTTCATTGTATCTGTTAGATGTCAGCTGCCAGGGCTGGAGAAGAAGGGGATGTATAGAAGGGCGAGGGGCTCACCTTGGCGCCTCATCTCCTGCCGCACAGCTTCCAGCCCACCCTGGTCCTCAATGAAGTCATAGATGAGTTTGGAGGTCTCAGCATCTGTGAGCTGGGCCTCACTGATTCCCGCCCTGGAGAATAGGCTCCGCAGATCCGGGTCTAGGTTGTTCACCTGCCCAGGTGGAAAATGGCCGGGGCAGGAGTGAAGGAATATCGTGAAGAGGGAAGGGACACCTTATCATTGGGTCCATACCAGCAAGAGATCTGAAAAGGGTGTGAGAAGGGTAGGGTCTGGGGTGGGGTCTGAGTAGTGTTCTATGGGAGGGTGGGTGGAAGTTGAGTGGGATCCAGGGGACTTTGGAGTTACTCACGTCAAATCCATTCTGGGGGTCCCACCCCACGTGGCTGACATGTCTGGGGGAGGTGAGGAGACTCCAGTGAAGCGCCACTGCCCTTCCTTCCCTCCCTTCCTAGTGAAGCCCTCTTGCCCTCTCCTGCCCAGAGGGACTCTGAAGGACCAGAATTAATGAATGAGTCTGAATGAGTGAATTAGTGTGAGCAGGAGTTATGGAATTAGAAGGGGTCCATAGTTTGTGGTGCTGACCTGTCCACCCATCCCTCTTTCCACCATCCATCCACCCATTCGTTTGTCTACCTATCCACTCACATTTACCTGTTGGGACACTGATCTGTCTCTCTACCCATCTGCCCACACATGTCTGTTTACCCCTTTGTCCACCCATCTGTCCTCACACACACCTGTCCATATACCTATCCATCTACCCATGTACCCACCTTTCCATCCACTCATTTTTCTACCCATTCAACCACACACTTCTGTTCACTTACCCACTGAACTGGCCATTCATCCATATATCTGTCCATTTATCTATGCCCATCCACCTTGTCTGTGAACCAATCAGCCTGCATATCAGTCTGTCCACACACTCATCCAACTCACCCATCCAGCTACCTGCCCACTTCCCACCCACCCATCCACCCATCCATCCAACCACCTATCCATTCATTCTTCAACTCATTCATTAATTCATGCACTCATCTGTTTATCCACCTATCCATCCATTCACCAACTTACCTACCAGCCTACCTCATCCAACCATACATTCATCCACTCCCCCACGCATCCACTTCCCCACCAGCCCAGGGATCTGTGGGCCCACTGGGGAGAGGTTCTCACTTGAATCCACTGGGTGCACCAATATCAGCCTTGCTGATCTTCTTTCTTCCTGAGCGCTTCTTATCAGTGGGGCCAGGTCCAGGTGCTGGGAGCCCACGGTATCGTGAACTCGTGATATCAGGGTTCTGGATGTCCACTGTCACCAGCCCCAGAGACAGAGGGCCAGCTGATGGGCCTGTGAGGAAAACAGACTGGACCATTGACCCACTTACCTACCAACCAAAACATAGGGGCAGAAAACAGGAAGACTGTTGGGAGAGTTTGTGTGTGTGTGATGGTCATGGAGAGAGTGGGGGAGGGGATCCAAGTAGGGTCTATGGAGAAGTGCATGGATTCTGCAAACCATTCATACATTCATTGATTCATTCATTCACTCATGCTTATCACTAAGTATTGACTCATTGCCTAATTTGTTAAATTATTCATTCACTTACTCAGTCATTCATTCAATCATTGCTTTCTTCACTGACCAAAATTTTGTCATTTATTCATTTATTAACTGTTCATTCATTTACTCTTTCATTAATTCACTTAATCATCCATCCATTCATCCATTTGTTCACATACCCATTCACCTATACATCTATACACCAGCCTTACATCTACATATCTATTTATATTTTCATCCTCTCATCAACTCCCCCACTCAGTTGTCTATTTACCACCAATCCACCCACCCACCCATCCATCCACACATCCATGCACCTGTTCATCCATCCACATACCCATCCATTCACCCACTTATCCATTCATAAATTCATCCATCTACCCATCTATCTCCCTACTCACTCATCCACCCATTCACCTGGCCATTCACCCATTTATGCACCCATGTAACTACTCACTCATCCACTCACTCCCCCACCTACCACCCATCCAGAAAACATGGAAGAATCAGCACTCACCCCCTTGGTCTCCACCTGGGTGTGGGGGCAGGGGTGGGAGGCCCCCTCTTCTCTCTGGGAAGGTGGAATGGGTAGAGAACTATGACCACCTGCCACAGGTTCCTGAGCTAGCCCCTTATTACCCCTACTTGCACTAGAGGACTCACCTTCATTGGCGGGTGCTGGTGGTGGGAGTAGCTGGCGTCTGTCTGTGGATAAACAAGTGGATTGCAAGCCAGAACCACCACGAGGGTGGGGCTTTTCTAGCTCCCCACGCTTGCACTCACTTCTGCCCAACCTCCTTTCCTCCCCTAAGGCCTCCTCACCTCCACTTTGCCTCTGATTCCTTTTTTGTATCTTCTCTTGTACCAGGGCCTGGAAGGCCTGGGCCTCACCCTCGTCTGCAAAGTTGAGCCCCGCTTGGCAGTCCTGCACATGCCTTGGGGTCAGCAGCCTTCCAGCCCCCCCCAACTTTCCCATCTCCTCCCCACACCCCAACTGAGGTGCAAGGGTTGGTTGGTCACTTACATCTCCAGTGAAGGTGTGGAAGAAGGGGGTAGGAGTGGAATAGACCAGCTGTGAGTATAGCTCCTGTTCCCAGAGCAGCCGGCCAGCCTGGAGAGATGCAGGGTGGGGGACATGCTGGCAGTGAGGCGCGCCCTGGGTGGCAGGCCTTTGTTATCTGGGCGGGGAGCATGGTATCCAGATTTGGGTCTTCAGGGTCTGATTTGGAGATTTTCAGCTCAGCATCAGAGTTGGGGGTCTAGGTTTCAGGTGTGGAAGGTTGGGGTACAGTCTAGAAGTTAGACACTGCTGTGAGAGGTTTGGATTTGGGATTCAGGGCCCTAGATGTGGGAATTAGGGGCTTGCATTTGAGAATTTGGGACTCCAGTCCTAGGAAACTGAGGCTCATTCAGACTCAATTCCACTCTTGACTCCATTCATAGCAGGTAAGGTTTTAGTATTTGGGAGTCGGGGTTGCGATTTGAGGTTCAGACATATAGACCTGAGAGTTTGGGGTGAGTCCAGCCAAGGTATGTGCAATTTGGAGTTTGTGGAGCAGAGTTATTGCTTAGGAGTTTGGTCAGTATTTGACACCCCTGAGATCTTAAAGTTATGCTCAGTTCATCTTCATGGGTTTAGAAGAATGAATTTGGGGTTTATGCCTGGAAAGCTCAGGTTGGGGGTTTGTGGAACTGATTTTTTTGCTTAAGAAATACCTTAGTATTTGAGTTTTAATATGGGAATTCTGGGGTCCATGCTGTGGGTTTAAAAGGACAGATTTGGAGTTCAAGACTCAATGGAACATTCGGGTTTGGGGTCTGTGGAGCAGATTTATGATTTAGGAACTAGGTGAACATTAAGGGTTCAGGAGTTTTGATGGGGGATTCTTGGGGTGCAAAATGTTGAGTTCAGAACAGATTTAAGGTTCAGGTATAAATACAGTGCTCAATTTTTGGAGTTTGTGGAACAGATTAGCCTTAGGAGGTATACTAATATTGGGGGCTTTACAGATCTTGATATGGAGATGCTGGAGTCAGTCATTGCAGACAGTCAAACCAGAGTTTGGGATCTGGGTGTCTTTGGTTCTGGGGCTCAGGGGTTCACTGATCTGGTCCAAGGGCTCGGGGCTATGGATACAGATCTGGGTTTGTGGGTTAGAACTGGTTTGCATGTCGGGGGGGGGGGTCACCTGAAGGCTGTAAAGGCGGATGAAGTAGGACTTCTGGGGATTGTCCTTCACAAAGCACACAGCCCCACAGTGCTCCTTGGTCCAGTGCTCAGCTCCAGGGGGCAGCGCCAGGTACAGCTGAACAACTGCAGTGGCCAGCGTCTGGGAGGGGAGAGTAAGGGTTAGTGGAGTCTGGGAGGGGGTAGCCAGAGGGTCTTGGAGCCATATCTGGTCCTTCCTTGCCCGTGGCTGTCATGGGCCTAAAGGAAGAACTGCAGCCAGAGAGAAGATGAGTAGACATCACGGTCTTCCTGGGTTGGGTGAATGATGGTGAGTGGATTCTAGCGGAGGAGATGATGGAGAGAGAAAGGAGTGGGAAGAAGGGGAGAAAGAGGAGGAGAGGGGAAGGATGGGGAAGATGAGGAGGGAGGAGGAGGAAAGGAGGAGGAGAGGAGGTGAGGGAGGGAAGACAGGGAGGGCAAGGAGACCCCCAGCTCACCAAGCATTTTCGTCCGAGCATCTCAAAGAGTCTGTGGTTCTCGTGGTCCTGGAGGAGGGTGGAGGGTATGTTCTGTTGAACTGCTGATCCTCCTCGGCCCCCGGGCCTGCCTCCCATAGGGACCCCACTCATGGTGGCTTCTGCCCTTGTCCTCTCCGGCTAGGCTCTGGGTACTGGGTAAGAAGAGGAACTTCCGCAGTGAGCAAGGGAACGGGAAGTGCAAAAAACCACCACAAGTGAAACAAGTCCTGCAGGGGCCTCTCAGTGGCCCTGTGTTCCTCCTCCCTGACAAGATTGGGCCCTCCTCCCCCAGATAGGGGCTCTCCTCCATTTGACTGGTTAGACCATCCTTTTGACCAGCTCAGGTTCTTCTTTCTCTCTGGGGGCCCATCTCCCCCTGACTGGCTCAGACCTTCCTCCCTCTGGCTGGCAGTGAGAGCTGAGCCATCTGCAATACCTCTGCAGGGCTCGATGTGGCGGAAAGTAGTCATGGGGCTGGGTGGCCTCCTTCCTCCTCAAAGCACCCAGTTAGCCTGGGCCTACGTCCGAGGCCCCTGGTCCTAAAGGGTTACTGCATTAAAATTTCCCATTTAATTATATAGTGAGCCCCTGTGATCCCACCCTATCCTAAACCCCAGACACTGCCAACCTGTTGATTAGAGCAAGCCCCTACCTAGTCTTAAAAGGCCACTGCATTCGTTCATCTGTGATTTTTGTTTTGTTTGTGGCTGGCCAGTGTGGGGATCCGAACCCTTGACCTTGGCGTTATCAACACTGAACTCTAACCAGCTTAGATAACCAGCCAGCCCTGCATTCGTTCATTTGAACGCTGCTTGTTGAGTGCTGTGTGACAAGCACATCTTCAGTACGTGGCACAAACTAGACACTCAATAAACGAAGGGACGAATGAGGGATTAATAATGTCTAATTTGATTTAGTGACTTCTGAGAATTTTCTAAGTGCTTCACATTTATTAACTCATTTAACGTTCACAGATGACCCCATGAGGTAAACAGTACTGTTATCCCCATTTTACTGATGGGGAAGTTGAGGCCCAGAGAAGCTTAGGTAACTTGCCCAAGGTCACACAGCTTGTGAATGGAGGAACTGAGGCCAATTATGTGAGAAATGGTTCCTAAATTGTTAGGTGCCGCATGAGGGCCAAGATGAAATTCTTCTCTTCCTTCTCTATGTCTTCTGTTCTGCTCCTTCTTTCTCTGCCCCCAGCTCTGTCCCCTTTAACTCTACATGAGGGGACGCTAAACTTCTGCTACATTTGCTGGTTGTTTCTTAAAAACATTTGAAAGTAGTATATTTCCTGTTCTTCTAAGTAGCAGACCGGCTTAAAACTTATGTTTTTCTTACATAAAAAACCTAAAGCAGATTTTTGTTATTTAAGTCCATAATAAAATGAGTTTTCCCATTCTGTAATATAGTGATTTATTCATCATTTTTAATATCATTTTTCATATTATTCATATTACCATCCTGACATGACATTCCTGTATGTTACAAGTCTTGGTGGTGCAGGGCTTTCCCCCAGCATCAGTCTCCCACCCATTTAATGCCAAAGCACCCCCATCGTGACAACCAAAATCTGCCTGCCAGGAATTCCCAAACGCGCCCCCAGAGCAGGCAGGAACAGGACCCTTGTCTGTCTTGATCATTGTGCTGTCCCCACCACCTAGCACAAGACCTGCGTGCAATAAGCCAATAACTGTACCGTCTAGACATCCATGCTGTAACTTACTGCCCTCTTCCTACGAGGATTCCCTGTCCTCTCTTAACGCCCCCTGCCTGGGGAAAGGGGGAAGAAAAACAACTCAGGGCGCACAGAGCCCCCCCTTCCACAGTGGTGTCTACACTGTTCACAGATGCTATGGGAGAATGGGTGCTTTAGGGCCCTTCAGTCCTGGTGGAGAGAGATGAGGACAGGGTGAGCAGAGACGTGTAGAGACGAGAACGGTTCAGTGGGTGAACCACACAGTCTGGAGCCCAGTAGCCTGGCTCTGGCACTTCTATGTTGTTTGTGACCCCAGGGCTGACCGCTCCCCCCGTCTGTGGGACCCCAGGGTCGACCGCTCCCCCAGACTGTGGGACCCCGGGAGTGATAACCTGCAGCCTGGAGTGGACCACAGCGGCCGTGGGGAGGAGCGCAGAAACGGAACAGTCCCCCCAGGAGCATACCCCTGGGGAGGGCGGCCATCTGGCAATGCACTATTTTGCTAGTGGGGGAGGAATACCGACGGAGCCTCATCTCCACACGGGGACCGGCCTGCGCGACCCAAAGTCTCCGTCCCATCCTCCCGACTCACACCTGCCTCGGGCAGCCACTCTCTGACCCGCCCTCGGCCTCCGTCACATCCGCCAGGTAAACGCCTCTCAACCGCCTCGATCCTTTATTTTGAATCAGCTTTCACCGCACCCGAGCAGGCAATTGGCTCAGGGGCGGGCCCTTGTGGGCTCTGATTGGCCGATGACCGAATTCCGGTCCCTGCTGTTGTCGGGAACTGCCGTGGCCTCGGGAACAACATAGTCCCGCCTCCGCTCCTGCGCGCCGGGCTCCCATTGGCCACAGCGTGGGGGCATGCGCAGTGGCTGCCGGGCACGAGCAGTGGAAGCCATCCCTGTGCTCCCGCTCCGGAAGCCGGTTTTGGGATTTGGGGGTGTTGGTTCCGGATTGTTCACCTGTAAAGGGTTGGAAGAGGGTGCTTACTGTTGGGGGTTAGTGAGCCCACACGCCACGGCGTGGCGCCTGGTGCGCGGAGCGCTTCCACCCTAACCTCCGACAAACCCAGTAGGGTTTTCTGCCTGAGCCCAGTCCTGCTTAAATTCATTTATTTTCTAGTTTCTCAAAACAGAAAGTGTTGTCCTGACAATAGAAATGGAAAACTTAGTGTAACTAAAATAGTGAAACATTTTGGCTTTAGTTTTGAATTGCCCACGCTCCAGGTAATCGGGAGCATATTGGCGCCATTGGCAGACGACATGAGCTCAGTCCTCAGCTTCCTCGGCATCGGCGGCAACTTACAGCAGATCAGGCAACGGCTTCCCGCTGGCAACCCCGGGGGTGGGAGGGCCTGTGGATCAGAGCCATTGTCCTTTATACTTAAGCCCATAACCCAGGACACCTGGGCGCACATGTGCAATTACATTAGACAATAGCCAAGGAACACCTGGGCACACAGAGCATATTTACATCAAATGCTCGGCAAGATTCCCAACCCCCGAGGGACCTTGACCATTTATCTTCACTTTCTCTACAGTTCATTCAACAAATAATTTTGAGAGCCAACAATGTTACAGGCACAGTGTTCAGCCCCACAGTAAAGAACATGGGCAGAGTTGCTGCCCTCACAGAGCCTCCATCTGGAGGGAAGATGAACGGGTCACCTGGCAATTACTGATTACTTGGCTCAAAAATGATGAATTTAGGATCAATTAAGTTAATAACCCATCTCATTCTAAGGACATTACTACGGCATTGTGTCTTTAAAATACAGTTAACTTTGTTTCCCAAACTCAGCTAACTCAGCAAAAATGTGGGATTTCTCTGTCTCAGGAACCTGATTATTTTAGGCAGAGTTGAGCACTTCCCTGCTTGAGTAAATCTGATCTGCTCACTCCCATACAGGGAAATTTAGGATCCTAACATTAAATCTGCTCTCTTATTAGAACATGAAGCTGCTGCTGGTTACAGGAGCTGATAATTAAACTGAGCACCGTCAGCCTCCTCTTCCCCAGGCCTCAGGTAGATTTCTTTAGTGGGTTCCCGCATCCACAAATCGAAACTTTCAGGATCAATTTCCCTTTTGGTCCACCACATAATTTGAAAAACAAAATTTCTTGGCATCTGATGGCCTGGCATCTGCAGTAACTACCTACTAGTTTGATCAGCCGTCACCAACAGCTGAGTGCTCAGGCCTTCTTAGTCCACTCTAGTCCATTCAGCTTGCAGAGCCAAAGTGAATTGGATCTCCAACTGGATCTTTGCCAAAAAAAAAAAAAAGAGAGAGAGAGATCTGTCTGGCTTTGATACAGGGGGATTGCCCTGCTGAATCACTGAGGCTACATGGTCCTCTTGGTGCATACAAAGGGAGGCTACAGAGATCCTGAGACGTCTATGGAACATTTACTACATGCCAGGCGCATTATGCACATTATATCATTTAACCCTCACAACAAATCCGTGAGGTAGCTACTTTTATCCCTATTTTACTAATGAGCAAGCTGAGATTCAGAGAAGTTAGGTGACTTGTTTGCTCAAGGCCACATGGCCAGCCCAAGTGAAGCTGAGCTGTATCCTCAGAAATCTGGCCCCAGCTGCCCCAGCCCCTCACTGCATTCACCTATCAAACTCTTGTTCATCCTTCAGAGCTTAGCTGAGACTTCGCTTTCCGCAGGTCTCTTTCCCTGACACTCTGAGTTCAGTTTCTGTGTCTCCTGTGTGCTCCTGCAGCCCCCCGCCACTTAGCCCATCACATTCACCTCAAGCCCATATGTCCTTTCTCTGTAATCACTAAGTGGGCAAAGGACTTCCCTGCCTTTTTTCAGTTTCCAGTGTGTAGTAGATGTTCAAGAAATAGCTCTTGGATGAGTGAATATGTGAACGTGTGAATGATACACTCCAGGGGTCTCCACAAACCCACATAGTCTCCCTTAACACACATTTGCCTCCTGACATAGGTCCAGCCTTGTGCTGAGCTCCCTGGGGAGGAGGCCATAATGCAGAAGTGAGTGAGCCCAGCCCTTATGGGGTCAGTGCTAAAGAGCCAATCCAGAAAACAGCTGATGGTCATGCCATGTCCTGGGGCTTGACGAAAGTGGGCAATGTTCTAGGAATTGGGAGAGGGCAGTGCGATGGTCAGGATGTTTGTGTCCCCTCCAAAATCACATGTAACCATAGTAGGAGGTGCGGCCTTTGAAAGGTGATTAGGTCTGGGGGCTGAGCCCTCATGAATGGGATTAGTGTCCTTCTAAAAGAGGCCCCAGGGAGTTCTCTTGCCTTTCCACCATGTGAAGACACAGTGAGGAGGCCCCATCTGTGAACCAGGACACGAATCTACCGGCACCTTGATTTTGGACTTCCCAGCTTTCAGAACCATGAGAAGGAAATCTGTTGTTTACAAGGCACCCCATCTATGGTTTTCTGTTGTAGCAGCCCAAACAGAGTAAAACAGGAGGGAGGGAGGGCAGCTGAGGGAAGGAAAATCAACTGATGTCTTTGGAGAAGAGGCAAATAAAGTTTTGTTAGTCCAAATTAGTTTCTCAGTTCAAATATGAGAATGATCACATTAAAATAAGTTATGAACTGCAGAATCTAGCCTTACACCTTTATCGTCAGATGCTAAGTAGGCTAAATACAAACACGTTCACCTGTGAAGGGATTAATAATTTACAAGTGGTTATTTACAAGTTATTTCTTACTTGCCACTTGGGCTCTGCTAGTCCCTGCTTTGGACACCACAGGACTGACCTCTCCAAGAAGGCGGGAAGCAGTTGGAGGATAGGAAAGGTGACTCAGAGTTCTGTGCTCCCTGCACAGTGCCTGGGTCAGATGAGACCGGAAGATGGAGAAGGTATATAGTACATGTGTGGTCACGTGTTGCGTCCTCCTAAGTGTGTTCGGCACTCTGTCTGTCTTGCACATCCTTAGTTCAGAGTTTTCTGGTCTACTTGTTTAGGATTTCACTCCTGTAGGCCCCAGGGCTTTGCCCCTGCCTGAGGTACATGTTATCTTCAGCCCGAGTGGAAATAGCTCCGCTCTCAGGCAGCCGATGGGCAGCTGGGCGGGCCGGGAGGATGGACGGACATTTAGAGGGATAGAATTAGAACCATGATGGAAGGTTCCGCTTCAGGATTTCAGAAAAGTATGGTGCTTAATTCTTTATGTTCTTTTTGTAATCCTGAAAGGAGAAGGACCTTCCATTTTTAAAAAAATTTTTTTATTTTACGTTTCCTTCTGTAAAGTATCTTTTTTTCCCCCTTTTGCTAATTCAGATAATACCATGCCTTTTAATTAGGGAAAATAAAAGCAGTTTTGGCTCATTGCTCCAACAATGCAACTTGAGATCCAAATTATAAGGGAAAGGGAGAAAAGTCCCCTTTTCACCAGTTGTTATAAAATTCTTAGAAGTATAGATATGGGTATAGATTGATATATATTTACTGTCTGTAATTGTTCTAAAATGCCCAGGTTAGTATATCAAGAGTGGTGACAGTTTTTACCATGTGAGGATACAAGAAGTCAGCAGTCTGCAGCCTGGAACAGGGTGCTCACCAGAACCAGCCGTGCTGGCACCCTGATCTTGTACTTCCAGCCTCTAGAATTATGAGAAATAAATTTCTGTTGTTTATCAACCACCCAGTCTGTAGTCCTTTGTTATAGCAGCCCAAACTGACTATGACAGGGTAGCAGGAACCTAGGAGAGAGCAGGGATAGTTGAGGAGGCAGAGGCAAGGGACGTGAGAGCCCAGAGGAGGGGTTGGGTGGAAGAGTAGAAGCCATTTCTACCCTCTGATTTGAGGCAAAAAGGTGAGACTGCAGCAGTTGCAGCCGAGCTTGGAACATAGTATGGGATGGTAAAAACTGGAAGTTAAAGGAGTTCGAATCTGTTGGCCTCATTTTCTCTGAGAAGCAGGAGCTGAAGTTACTTGATGGGAATGAGGAGTTAAATATGGAGTAATGAGGCTTCAAAAGAGAGGAAAAGGTTTGGGATCGTCCTCTTGGTGCATACAAAGGGAGGCTACAGAGATCCCTAAAGCCTTTGGGGGCTGCTTCTAAGGCCCAGGGGAGGACATGTGTGATATTTCCCAGTCGTCCCTCTATCTTGGTGTCTAGCAGAGGGTCAGCCACAGAAGAAGCTCCACCGAAAACTGAAACTTGAGTATCATGAAATCATGTCCGGCTATAAAACTATGATGGAATTTCTACTAGAAAAAGTGACTGGTTTAAAGTGCTTTCTAAAACGCTTAAATGTTAGAGCTGGAAGGACCGTTAGAGATCATCCAATGTCAGGGAGGGCAGACCTTTCACTCATGTCTCTGTTCTCTACTCCCATGCTCAGGCAGACGTTGATACTTGGACTCAACCTCAGGATCTTTCTCATCCCTGCATTCCAGCCAGCTATTAGCAGGTCATCAGAGTTGGCACCTGAGATTAGATTATTTTAAAATGTACCCAGGATTGTATTTTTATTCAGGTATGTAAGGCCAGCAGATTGGGAGGTGGTTGCCATTGAAAAGATTGTGGGGCTGGCTGGTTAGCTCAGTTGGTTAGGGCATAGCCTTATAACACCAAGGTCACAGATTTGGAGATAACCATACCAGCCAGCTGCAAAAAAAAAAAAAAAAAAAAAAAAAAAAAAAAAAAAAAAAAAAAAATAGGCAAAAGAAAAGATAATTTTTTACTCAGTTGCCAAGAGGAGAGTCTTGCCAAGTCATGGCTGTGCAGACCACACAGGGAAGCACCAGGGAGGGAAAGCATGGGCCAGAGCCTTTACTGTGGGTTTTGTGGGAAGGAATGGGCGAGACAGGGTAGGCAAGTTTAGGATTGGATAGTTTGAATGATTTTGGTGGGCTATGTGGTGGTCCCTAGTTGTCTGGTACCTAGCCCTGGGATGATTTAGGGCAGGAGGAATATTTGCTTGGTGTTTACGTGTTAGATAAGGGAGGTGGTGGAGTATGGGCTGTAGATTGGTTGCATTACTTACGAGATGCACACAGGCAGCAGGCAAGTTGTTTGCTGTCTCTAGGAATTAGCTGTCCATGGGAGGGGCAGTCTCTCCAGGATTAGCAAGGCCTCAAGATGTCAAAACATCATAAAATACAGAAAAAAATTTTTTTAAATGATGAATGCATAAATCCATCCCCAGCCCTGATAACTGTAACCCTTTCAGAACAGACGTGGAAACCTGGGCCATGGTAGAGTAAAGTGATTTGTACAGAGTGAAGCAGCCAGTTAGCAGAGACCTCTAGGTGTCTCAAATCAGTTCACCTCTTTGTCACTTTTCCCATATCAAATTAGCATATTGCTCTATCTTACTAGTTGCTGATTGATCCAATTCTCTTTGAGTGTTATGGAAAGAAATTGCTTTGCAAAAGCCAAAGTAGCTTTGATGTGACTTCCAAAACAGAACTTATGCTGCTCAGTGGAGAATGATTTTATTTTGTTTTATTTTATTGTTATGATTTCTTGGTGGCTGGCCAGTACAGGGATCTGAACCCTTGACCTTGGTGTTACAGCGCTGTTACAACCAGTTGTTACAACCAATTGAGCTAACCAGCCAGCCTAGAGAGTAATTTTAAATGGCCACCAAGGCATGTCCCTCATGTCAGAAATTTCCACCATTGCTTTTCATTTATGTCTCTGCAACTGTACAAACTATATCTTTTGCTCTAGTCAAATAATTTAATATTAAACAATGTTGCGGGACCTGCTTTAAATCTCTTACATTTATTATATTAATTGATTTAATCTTCACAGCAACCCTATAAGGAAAACACTGTTATTATCTCCATTTATTTAATTAATTTATTTTTAAAAAGATGACCGGTAAGGGGATCTCAACCCTTGACTTGGTGTTGTCAGCACCACGCTCTCCAGTGAGCCAACCGGCGATCCTTATATAGGATCCGAACCTGTGGCCTTGGTGTTATCAGCACCACACTCTCCCAAGTGAGCCACGGGCCGGCCCTATTATCTCCATTTATTTAATTAATTTATTTTTAAAAAGATGACCGGTAAGGGGATCTCAACCCTTGACTTGGTGTTGTCAGCACCACGCTCTCCAGTGAGCCAACCGGCCATCCTTATATAGGATCCGAACCTGTGGCCTTGGTGTTATCAGCACCACACTCTCCCAAGTGAGCCACGGGCCGGCCCTATTATCTCCATTTAAAGACGAGGAAAGTGTGGCCCAGAGACATTAGGCTAGTAAGTGGCAGAACCAGAATTCAAATCCAAGCTGACTGAGTCTGGAGCCCCCCTCTTCACCACCACACACTGCCTGTGTAGAAATTTTGTTCTGACTGCAAAGAAGGGTTTAGAAGTTGCTAATTTTCTTTTTAAAAAAAGATGATCAAGAGGCTAAGAAGACAAGCCACAGACTTGGAGAAAATATTTGCAAAAGACATATCAGATAAAGTACTGTTATTCAAAATTGCAAAGAACTCTTAAACTCAACAATAAGAAAATAAACAACTGAATTTAAAAATATGCAGAAGATGTGAACAGATACTTCAAAAGAAAATGTAGGGATGGCAAATAAGCGTGTGAAAAGATGATCCACATCATATGTCATTAGAGAATTTCAAATTAAAAGAACAATGAAATGCCACTACATACTTATTAGAGTGGTGAAAATCCAACAATCTGACCATATCAGATGTTAGTGGGGATGTGGAGCTCTCACTCACTGCTGGCGGGAGTGCAAAATGGTACAGCCACTTTGGAAGGCAGTTTGGTGGTTTCTCACAAAACTAAATACACTCTTACCATATCATCCAACAATTATGCTCCTTGGCATTTACCCGAATGACTTGAAAACTTATGTCCACATAAAAACCTGTACACAGATGTTTACAGCACCTTTGCTACAACCAAGATGTCCTTCAGCAGGTGACTGGATAAATAAACTGGTGTGTCCAGACAATGAAATGTTATTCAGTGGTAAAAAGAAATGAGCTATCAAGCCATGAAAAGACATGGAGGAAGCTTAAATGCATATTACTAAGTGAAAGAAGCCAATATGAAAAGGCTACCTACTGTATGATTCCAACTATATGACATTCTGGAAAAGGCAAAATTATGGAGATAGTAAAAAGATCAGTGGTTGCCAGGGGTTGAGGGGGAAGTAGGGATGTCTAGGGCAGTGAAACTACTCTGTATGATACTATAATGGTGGATACATGTTATTCTACATTTGTCCAAATCCACAGAATGTACAACACCAAGTGTGAACCGTAATGTAAACTTTGTACTGATAACCAAAAATCTGCTCAGACCATTAAATTGTAGTGCCTTTGGAGATCTGGGATAAGTCAGTAGTCACGTCCACCTGACCTAAAAAATGTTATCGTAAGGCCATTTTTGCTTAGAAGTAGACTTAATGGCTCCAGAAAGCCATAAAATAACCTGGAATGCTTCTTATTACCCTTATGTAACCTAGTAACAATCCCAAAGCTATACGTCATGTACAACCAGTAGAAAGCCTGGTAAAGTAATCAGGCGCGGCTGTTCTCTCTCTCTCTACTTTGATCCTCCCCCATTCTTGTGATTATAAAATGTTATGCTCTGCTGGCCCTCGTTGGAATGCATTTCTCAGGGTGACCTGTGTGTCTCCCAATTGCAATCGTCCTGTTGACTCAGTAAATCCTTGTTATATGTATTTGGCCTCAGTTTCTCTTTTTAAGTTAACAGCACTTTGGGTTGATAATGATATGTCAATGTAGGTTCATCAACAGTAGGTTCATCAAATGTAGGTTGTTGATTGTAACAAATGCACAAACTTCTAAACCTTTCTTTCAGTCACAACAAAAGTTTCTGGGAGATGGTGATAGTGGGGGACGACGTGCATGTGTGGGGGCAGGGGATCTATGGGAAATCTCTGCACTTTCTGCTCAGTTTGGCTGTGAACCTAAAACTGCTCTAAAAAAGTCTATTTAAAAAAAATTTTCAAAAGAATGATTCCATAGTCATGTTAGGTATATTGGCATTCTGAGATTCTAAACAAGGTTTTGATCATAAACAACCTTATGGTAATGATCAGCGGAAGCTGCAAACTGTTTCCTCAGAAAGTCTCTGAGCTGTGAATTTGTGAGCATTAACCAAACTGAATGACTATACGCTGAAAAACACCGTCCGCCTGTTCTTTTTCAAATGTAGGGTAGTTAATGGGTAAAAAGGAAGCCACTGTTCTTTTGTCTTCATTCATTTCCAGCAGAGAAGCGCAGTTCTTAAAATGTTTTTGATGGTATTTGTTTGACACCACTAGTTCTTGTCATGCGATGTTTTTCTCTTTCAGTTCCCAGCATGGGAGAAGAGGTGGAACAAAGAGAACCCCAGGCCTGGCTCCGGCATTCTTCTTGGCCTTCTGTTAAATGCTGGCTTTCTAATTTGCTGACAGCTGGAGAGGATCCCCGCTGCTCCCGGAGCTCCCTGGGGCTTGCTAAGACCCCACACAGCCTTTCTCCCCCTGCCCCCCAAGGGAGAGGAAGTGGGAGGCTAAGCACTCTCCAACCAGAAACTGCATCTGTTAGCTCCTTTCAGAGCGACCTCCTCCAAGTCCTTCCTTGACAATGCCTGGGCAATAGAAGAGACTACTACTGCCACCCTCTGGAAAAATGGATAACCAAAGTCGGTGTTGAAATCAGAGGGGAAACCATATTGGGGTCTTGCTGAAAACTCATCCTTACAATCAATTTCTTACGACCAATTGACGTATGTTTTGGAATCTTCACGATAGGAATAGCATACTTTGCAGGCCGTAAATTAGCTGCCGAATTCTGCCGCCTTTGCTTGGTTGCTGTTCTCCAATGATTCCAAAGCAAATAGAAATTGTTTTTCAAAAAATATGTATTAAATTCCTTGTTGCACATGGCAGTTTGCTAGGCAATGTGCAAGAATATTGAAACAGGCCTGGCGTCTCCTCTCCAGAATGTATCATTTCAGAAGAGCACAGGGTACAGGAAAAAGAGCAGAGTCCAAATGAACCGATATTAGGGTGGAAAGCGAGTTCCCTTTGACATGTTCTGACCAGAGACACGTGCATTTTGGAAACAGGGTTAAGAAAGGCTAGAAAGCAAAGAATGGGGCCGCCAGAAAACAAAATTTTGACGAACCTAGCTGAGATGAAGTCCCGCGTGGTTAATGAGACAAAACCCTATTAGCTAAGAGTTCAAATTTTCCTCCATTGCTTTCTGTCTTCATTGTTCTCCTCCTACTACTACTCATTTTTTTTTAAAAAACTGTTACTTTAAATATTATTTACCTCTTGGCAACTACCATCTAGATAATATGTCCTTGTGGTCATCTCTGGTTCTAATTACACTGTCCCCAGAATTATGGTTCTTTTCTCTGTTTCTTTTTTTAAAAAAATTTATTTATTGAATCAAAATCGATTATACACATTTTTGGGGTTGAACATTGAGATATGTTGATCAAATCAGTATTACTAGCATATATATTGTTACAAATTGTACTTATTCTTTATGCCCCTTGTCCAATTTCTCCCCTTCCCCCATTCCCTCCTCCTCCCCCGCGCCCCCCCAATAACCCTAGATTTCTTCTCTCCTTCTGAAAGAATAATGGTTACTCTGTTAATTTGTTGCCCAAATGATCTGTCTAATGCTGAGAGGTGTGATCAGGTCCCCCAATATTATCGTAGAGAAGATGCTTCTTCTGTCACTCTGGAATGGGTTTTGTGTAAAGAGACATCCTCTTCTTTTCTTTGTCTCTGCTAGTGACTCTTGTGTGAATGCACTCCAGTGGCAAGCAGACCATCTGCGTGGTGGTTGTGGCGTCTAGCTGCTTTTGTGGCAGCCATGGTTATTGTGGTGGCTGTGGTGGGCCACCCACATGGAGGTGCTGTTTTTGGTATGCTCCTTTGTACTGGCAGTATGCCTGATTGTTGGGTGTTTTTGGTCCCCTTCTCCATGCCTCTGGTCCCTGGGCAGGCCCCAAGGCGCTGGTGCCATGTACCTGGTTGTTGGAGAGGGGTCCGGTCCCCTTCTCCATGCCCTGGGTGGGCCCTGAGGTGCTGGCGCAGTGTGCCTGGTTGAGGGAGAGAGGTCTGGTCCCCTTCTCCATGCCCCGGGTCCCTGGGCAGGCCCCAAGGTGCTGGCGCCATGTGCCTGGTTGTGGGAGGAGGGTCCGGTCCCCTTTTCCAAGCCTCAGGTACCCAGGTGGGCCCTGAGGTGCTGGCATTTTGTGCCTGGTGTGGGAGGAGGGTCCAGTCACTGGCTCTATACCTCAGGTCACTGGGCAGGAGCTGAGGCACTGGGTTGGTGTGCCTGGTTGTGGGAGAGAGGTCCGCTCCCCTTCTCCTTGCCTCAGGTCCCCGGGTGGGCCCCAAGGTGCTGGCATGGTGTGCCTGGTTGTGGGAGAGAGGTCCGGTCCCCTTCTCCTTGCCTCGGGTCCCCGGGTGGGCCCCAAGGTGCTGGCATGGTGTGCCTTGTTGTGGGAGGAGGGTACGGTTCCTGGCTCAATGCCTCGGGTCCCTGGTCCATGTGCCTGGTTGTAGGAGAGGGGTCCGGTCCCCTTTTCCTTGCCTTGGGTCCCCAGGCAGGCCCTGAGGCACTGGTGCAGTTTACCTGGAAGTGGGAGTGGGGTCCGGCCCCCAGATCCAAGCCCCCAGTTCCCAGGCAGGACCCAAGGTGCTGGTGGTGTGCCTGGGCAGGAACTAATTTTTTGTCCTTTGCTTCTAACACGGGGGAACTTCCTGTGGGAACCAGTACTTAAGCTGTGTGGTTGAGCTAAATTGCTGCTTTGCTGCTGTTTCCCTAGGGAAGGCTTTTTGTGCAGCTCAGGGTTTAATGGTTGACCTTATAGGTACTTCCGGCTCTCCAGAGACCCGGTGGATCTGTGTTCTGTAGAATCTGTGATCTGGGCCTGAGTTTTTTCATCCAACTGCACCTCATGCAATTCTGCATTCCTGACCAGTCTCCTCTGAGTGGTCCTGTGCTGATTGGGGAGCAAATCAGCTGTCCTTGCTGTGTCCCAGTGTTCCTATCTCCCCCACCGCCCATGCTCCAAACACTTCCCATGGGACGGGCCCTGCACTGGTCCCTTGCGATGACTCAGTGGCCTCTGAATGGCTCCCTTTTTTCAGCTGTTCTGGCTCCTCGCTCCTGCGTGGGTCCATGGGAACCCTATTACTGGTCTTGCTGTCCTGGGGCCTGCCAAGGCCCTCTTCTCCCCTGCTGCCTCCAAGTAACTCCATCTGAAGTTCACAGCTGCAGCTTCTGCCGGCTCCTGCTCCTGTGCTCATCAGCTCGAGCCTTAAAGCAGCCCCGGCCTGAAATGCTCAGAGCAGCTTTTTCTTTCTCTCATCATAGTTTTTCCTGCCTTCATGAACTCCATAGGTCTCTCCTCCTCTTCCCCTGAGCTCCAGCGGCCCCAGCTTGGCTGATGTTACATTTTTATAGTTGTAAATTTGGTTGATTTGTGGGAGAGAGTGACGCTGGGGACCATCTATTCTGCCATCTTGATCGGATCCCTCTTTTCTCAGTTTCTGTGTTTTTGTGGGGCCAAGGGAGAAAGATGACAAGTCCAGGTTACGCAGCAGAAAATCTAAAATCAAACACAGGACATCCAATTTCTTGGACTTCCTCTTAGCTCCTAGTGGCTGGAGATTCTGCCACCCCAGAACAACCTGGGCCCCCAGCTCCCTGTCTCTTCCTCACCTCATCCCTCAGAGATTGCTTTTTTCAGGCAGTGCCCGGCACAGGACCCAACCTTGAGCTATAATTCTCTTTTTTCATATTGTTGTTTTTGAAGATCCACCCTTTTGCCAAAGTTGCCATTTTTAGGTACAATATGGAGAACATTGGTGACTTATTACAAATTATTAATACACAATATTACATAAATATTGGAATTGTAAGAAATTTTATTTTATTTTATTTTATTTTGAGGGTGCCAGTAAGATGTAGGGAATTGTAAGAAAATTTAAATACATAATATGGACACTAGTCAAGTTTTTATGGACTAATGAATCCCACCCCCATCCCCCACAAACAACAATCATGTGTAGCAGGTTTGCCAACTTTAATCTTGCCAAGATAGGACATAAACAAACAAAGCCTCAACTATTCTTGCCATCATTTTATAAAAGAAAGAACATTGTTTTCACATTACAAAAGAAAGCAGGAAGAACGCAGTCTCAGAATTAAGCTGCACCATCCTCTGGAGCTTCAGAGAAGGAAGCAAGAATGGGTGTGAAGATGTCAAAGACCAAGCAGCAGGGAGAGAAGAAGGTAGGGAGACTTCCAGCTTTCCAGATGCTAGAAGATGGGACATTTGCTGAAGGGGTGTAAGACACGGGTACTGGTCAAACTTTGGAAGACCTTTTGAGGGAGATGGGAATTTCTTTACAGGAGCAAAGAAAAGGTATTTATTGTGGCGTCAAGGCCCAGCAGCACTTGCCATCGATCCCCTTTCTTGGTTTAAGAAATCCACGCAGCTGCACCTCACTAGTTATGGTGATGATTCGGGGAATAACAGGGAGATAGTGGAGGAACCACGGCCCCTAGTGGACGCCTGGGAAAGTCTGATTGCAAGCCAAGAGAATGAGACATTTCCCTGTGAAGACTCCTAGAAAAGCTTCTTAGAAGTCTAATAGCAGGTCCTTGAGGAAGTCAACCTTTGGTCGGGAGAAAGGAGGTGGCAGCAGAATGCCCTACCCAGTTTCTCATCTGTGGCCTAAGGACGAAGCGCTGGGTTTTTCTTCCAGGCACAACTGTGGTTGGCGCTGGTGTGGCTGCTGGTGCAAGATAAAGCCTGTCCATCTCTCCTGCTTCTGGGCATGGTTTCTTTCTTTCCTTTCTTCCTTCCCTATTTTCTCCCCACCTCTCCCACCTTCTTTCTTTTTCATTGTGGTGAGAACACTTAACATGAGATCTACCCTGTTACCAAAATTTTAAGTGCACAATATCATATTGTTAGCTACAGTAACAATGTTGTACAGCAGATCTGGAACTTATATAAGTGTAACTTTACACCCGTTGAACAACAACTCATTTCCCTCTCTTTTCAGGCAACCGCCATTCTACTTTCTGTTTCTATGAGTTTAACTGCTGTAGATGCTTTGTAAGTGGAATCATGCAGTGTTGGTCTTTCCGTGCCTGGATTATTTCACTTAACATAATGTCCTACAGATTCATTCATGTTGTTGCATATGGCAGGATTTCCTTCTTTTTAAAGGCTGAAATATAATACGTTCCACTGTATGTACATACAACATTTTCTTACCCATTCATCCATTGATAGACATTTCGGTTGTTTCCCTTTCTTGGCTATTGTGAACACTGCTGCAGTGAATACAGGAGAGCAGATATCTCTCCAAGATCCTGATTTCATTTCCTTTGGGTATATACCCAGAAGTGGGATTGCTGGACCATATGTAATTCTATTTTTAATGTTTTGAGAAACTTCCATATGGTTTTCCATATCAGCTGCACCATCAGCAATGTACAAGGGTTTCAGTTTCTCCACATCCTCTCCAATATCTGTTAGATTAAAAAAAAAAAAAAGTAGCCACCCAAAAGGCATGAGATAATATTGTGATTTTGATTTGCATTTTTTAAATTGTTAGTGATGTCGAGCACCTTTTAATATACTTGGCATTTGTATGTCTTCTTTGGAGAAATGTCTATTCAAGTCCTTCACCCGTTTAAAAAAATCTGGTTATTTGGGCTTTTTTGCTATTGAGTTGTAGAAATTCCTTATATATTTTGGATATTAACCCCTTATCAGATATATGGTTTGCTAATATTTTCTTCTATTCTGGAGGTTGCCTTTTCACTCTGTTAATTATTTCTTTTGCTGGTACAGAAGCTTTTTAGTTTGATGTGGTCCCACTTGTCTCACAGGCTTTTGTTGCCTGTGCTTTTGGAATTCATTGCCTAAACCAGTATCATGAAGCTTTCCATTACATTTTCTTCTAGGAGTTTTACAGTTTTAGGTCTTACATTTAAATTTTTAACCCATTTTGAATATATTTTTGTGTATGATGTACAATAAGGGTCCAATTTTATTCCTTTGCATGTGGATATATAGTTTTCCCAACACCATTTGTTGAAAGACTGTCTTTTCCCCATTGTGTGTTCTTGGCATCTTTGTTGAAGATCAGTTGACCATATATGTGTGGATTTATTTCTGGGATCTTTATTCTGTTCCATTGGTTTATACATCTGTCTGTTTTTATGCCAGTACCATACTGTTTTAATTAGTGTAGCTTTGTAATATATTTTGAAATCAGAAAGTTTGATGCCTCTAGCTTCGTTCTTCTTTCTCAAGATTTCTCTTTGGTTAAATTTATTTCTAAGTGTTTTATTCTTTTTGATGTTATTGCAAATAGAATTGTTTTCTTGATTTCCTTTCCAGATAGTTCATTGTCAGTGTATAGAAATGCAACTGATTTTGTATATTGATTTTGTATCCTACAATTTTACTGAATTTGTTTATTAGTTCTAACATTTATTTTGTGAAGTGTTTAGAGTTTTCTAGATATTAAGATTGTATCTTCTGAAAACAGAGATAATTGTATTTCTTCCTTTCCAATTTGGATGCTTTTTATTTCTTTTTCTTGCCTAATTGTTCTGGCTAGGACTTCTGGTACTATGTTGAATAGAAGTGGTGAGAGTGGGCATTCTTACCTTGTTCCTGATCTTAGAGGAAAAGCTTTCAGTTTTCACCATTGAGTATGATATTATCTGTGGGCTTGTCATTTGTGGCCTTTACTATGTTGAGGCACATTTCTTCTATACCTAGCTTGTTTAGAGTTTTTATCATGAAAGGATGTTGAATTTTGTCAAACACTTTATCTGCATCTTTTGAGATGATTTTTATCCTTCATTCTGTTAATGTGGTGCATCACAGTTATTGATTTGCATATGTTAAACCATCCTTGCATCCCAGGGATTAATCCTATTTGGTCATGGTGTATGATCCTTTTAATGTACTGTTGAATTGAGTTTGCTAGTATTTTGTTTAGAATTTTTACATCTATGTTCATCAGGGATATTTGCTATAGTTTTCTTTTCTTGTAGTTTCTCTATCTGACTTTGGTTTCAGGGTAATGCTGCCCTAGTAAAATGAGTTTGGAAGTGTTCCCTCTTCATTTTTTAAGAGGAATTTAAGAAGGGTCGATGTTAATTATTCTTTAATGTGTGGTGGAATTCACCGGTGAAGCCATCTGATCATGAAGAAATAGAAAATCTGAACAGACCAATAATGAATAAGGAGATTGAATCAGTATTGAAACCCCCCTGGGCACATTTTTAATAGCTTTTTTCAAGGTATAATTTGCATACCATAAAATTCACCCTTTGTAATTCACCCATTGTCAATTCAATGATTTTGAGTAAACTTATAGAGTTGTACAACCATCATCACAATCCAGTTTTAGAACATTTCCATCACCTTCAGAATTTCCCTCAAGCCCACTTGTAGTCACTCCCCACTCCCTACCCTATTGCCCCAGGTAACCACTGACTTTTCTGTTCCTATAGTTTTGCCTTTTCTATACATTTCATATAAGTGGAATCATACAATATGTGGTCTTTTGTATCTGGTTTCTTCCACTTAGCATAATGTTTTTGAGGTTCATCCATGTGGTACCATGTATCAGTATTTTTTTTTTTTTTTTTTTTGCTGATAGTACTCTATTGTATAGCTATATCACATTTTTTTTTTTTTTTTTTTTTTTTTTTTTTTTTTTTTTTTTTGCTGATAGTACTCTATTGTATAGCTATATCACATTTTGTTTATCCATTCACCAGTAATGGACATTTGCATAATTTCTAAATTTTGGTTGTTATGAATAATGCTGCATTCAATATATATGGATAATGAATATTTACATGCAGGTTTTTTGTGGACATGTTTTTATTCGCTTGTGTAGATACCTAGGAGTAAAATTGCCAGGTCATATTGGTAGTTGTTTTAGTCTGTTTTGTGTTGCTATAAGAGAATTACCTGAGACTGGGTAATTTATAAAGAAGAGAGGTTTATTTGGCTTACGATTCTGGAACAGCTGCATCTGACATGGGCCTCAGGCTGCTTCTACTCATGGTGGAAAGTGGCAGGCAGCTGGTGGGTACAAGCAGATCACATGGCGAGAAGCAAGAGAGAGAGAGAAGGTGCCAGGGTCCTATCAACAACAAGCTCTCGGGGGAACTAATAGAGCAAGAACTCACTCATTAATCCCCCCTCCCCCAGGGAGAGCATTAATCCATTCATGAGGGATCTGCCCCCATGACTCAATCAGTTTCCAACACTGCCACATTGGAGATCAAATTTCCACATGAGTTTTGGTGGGTACAACACATCCAAGCTCCATCAGCGGTTTATGAATAAGTTTTCAAGAAACCTGACAAACTCCTTTTCAAAATGGCTGTACCATTTTAAATTCCCACCAGCAATGTATGAAGATTCCAATTTCTCCACATCCTTGCCAGCACTTGCTATCATCTGTCTTTTTGATTATAGTCATTCTTAATGGTGTGTAGTGGCATCTTATTGTGCTTTCAATTTTCATTTTCCTAATGACTGATGATATTGAGTATATTTTCTTGTGCTTATTAGCCATTCCTATATCTTCTTTGGTGAAATGTCTATTCTAATCTTTTGTTCATTTTTAAGTAGGTTGTTTGTTTTCTTATTGTATTTTAAGAGTTCTTTGTATTTTCTGATATGTGATTTGCAAATATTTTCTCCTAGTCTGTGGTTTGTCTTTTCATTTTCTTAGTGGTGTCCTTTGAAGTACAAATGTTTTTAATTTTTTTTTCTTTTTTTAAAAAAATATTTTATTTTATTTTATTTTGTCGATATACAATGTGGTTGATTATTGTGGCCCATTACCAAAACCTCCCTCCCTCCTCCCTCTCCCCCCACCCTCCCAACAATGTCCTTTCTGTTTGCTTGTCA
>NW_007726799.1:342065-342573 GCF_000696425.1 Galeopterus variegatus
CGATGAACATTGGGGAACAGGTATACCTTCGCCTTGATGATTTCCATTCCTCTGGGTATATTCCTAGCAGTGGGATATCTGGGTCATGTGGTAGATCTTTGAGGAACTTCCATACCATTTTCCATAGAGGCTGCACCATTTTACAGTCCCACCAACAATTTATGAGAGTTCCTTTTCCTCTGCAACGTTGCCAGCATTTATCGTTCAGACTCTTTTGGATTTTAGCCATCCTAACTGGGGTGAGATGGTATCTCAGTGTGGTTTTGATTTGCATTTCCCGAATGCTGAGTGATGTTGAGCATTTTTTCATATGTCTGTTGGCCATTTGTATATCTTCCTTAGAGAAATGCCTATTTAGCTCTTTTGCCCAATTTTAAATTGGGTTGCTTGTTTTCTTCTTGTAAAGTTGATTGAGTTTCTTGTATATTCTGGATAGTAATCCTTTGTCAGATGTATATATATATTTTTTGTCTTTTTCCGTGTCCGGCAACGAATCGCAACCCTCAGT
>NW_007726799.1:342583-343282 GCF_000696425.1 Galeopterus variegatus
TGGTTCCACCTCTTGGATACTGTAAATAGTGCTGCGATGAACACTGGGGAACAGGTATACCTTGGCCTCCATGATTTCCATTCCTCTGGGTATATTCCCAGCAGTGGGATAGCTGGCAATGGTAGAACCATGGTAGATCTATCTGCAATTGTTTGAGGAAACTCCATCCCACTTTCCATGGAGGCTGCACCATTTTGCAGTCCACCAACAATGTATGAGAGTTCCTTTTTCTCCGCAACCTGACCAACATTTATCGTTCAGACTCTTTTGGATTTTAGCCATCCTCACTGGGGTCAGATGGTATCTCAGTGTGGTTTTGATTTGCATTTCCCGAATGCTGAGTGATGTTGAGCATTTTTTCATATGTCTGTTGGCCATTTGTATATCTTAGAGAAATGCCTACTTAGCTCTTTTGCCCATTTTTTAATTGGGTTGCTTGTTTTCTTCTTGTAAAGTTGATTGAGTTTCTTGTATATTCTGGATATTAATCCTTTGTTAGATGTATATTTATTTTGCAAATATTTTCTCCCACTCTTACGTCGTCTTTTAACTCTGTTAATTGTTTCTTTTGCTGTGCAGAAGCTTTTTAGTTTGCTATAATCCCATTTGCTTATTTTTCCTTTGGTTGCCCATGCTTCTGGGGTCATATTCATGAAGTCTGTGTCTAGTCCTACTTCCTGAAGTGTTTCTCCTATGTTT
>NW_007726799.1:345010-345304 GCF_000696425.1 Galeopterus variegatus
ACTTCATCTTTTCCAATCCGGACGCCCTTTATTTCCTTCTCTTCTCTGACTGCTCTGGCTACTACTACCAACACTACACTGAATAGGAGTGGTGAGGGTGGGCATCCTTGTCTAGTTCCTGTTCTTAAAGGAATAGCTTTCAGCTTTTCCCCATTCAGGATGATATTGGCAGTGGGTTTATCACATATGGCTTTAATTATGTTGAGATAGTTGCCATCTCTAACTAACTTATAGAAGGGTCTTTGTCTTGAATGACTGTTGAATCTTATCAGATGCTCTCCTTTCAGCATCTAT
>NW_007726799.1:347283-348637 GCF_000696425.1 Galeopterus variegatus
AAAGACGAAAGATAACTCGCACTGGGCAAGGAGGTGGGGAAAAGGAAACCCTTGTACACTGATGGTAGGAGGGTACAACCCCTACAGAAAACAGCATGGAGGTTTCTCAAAAAACAGTAAAAAGAATTACCGTATGATCCAGCAATCCCACTTCAGGGAATATCCCCCAAAGAACTGAAATCAATAGGCTGAAGGGATACCTGTACTCCCACGTACATTGTGGCATGCTTCAGAAGAGTCAAGACACAGAATCAACCGAAGTGTTATTAACAGACGAAGAGATAAAGAAAACGTTGTATACATACGCAATGAAATAATATTCAGCCTTAGAAAAGAACAAAACTCTGTCATTTCCAACAACTGGGATGCACCTAGAAGACAGTATGCTGAGTGACACAAGCCAGGCACAGAAAGACAGGCTGCATGATTTCACTTGAATGTGGAAACTAGAAAAGTCAAACCCATGGAACTGGAGACCAGAATGATGGCTAGCAGAGCCTGGGAGCTGGGGGCAGGGGGCGGGGGAATGGAGGAACAAGCACAAAGGGAAGTTTGACCAATGGGTACAAAGTTTCACTTTGGAGAAATAAGGTCTGGTGGTCTATTATACAGCAAGGTGACTATAGTGAATAAGAATGGATATTTCAGAATTACCAAAAGAGTGGATTTNTCCCAGCACCATTTGATGAAGAGGCAGTCTCTTTCCCACTGTGTAGACTTAGAGCCTTTGTTGAAGATCAGCTGTAGGTGTATGGGTTGATTTCTGGATTCTCTATTCTATTCCATTGATCAGTGTATCTGTTTTTATGCCAGTACCATGCTGTTTTGGTTATTATAGCTTTGTAGTATAGTTTAAAGTCAGGAAGTGTTATGCCTCCAGCTTTATTTTTTTTTGCTCAGAATTGCTTTGGCTATGCCTCATCTTTTGTTATTGCATATAAATGTCTGGATAGTTTTTTCCATTTCTGAGAAAAATGTCATTGGAATTTTGATGGCAATTGCATTGAATTTGTAGATCATTTTGGGTAGAATGGACATTTTCACTATGTCGATTCTTCCAATCCAAGAGCAGGGGATATCTTTCCATCTTCTTGTATCCTCTCTAATTTCTCTCAGCAGTGGTTTGTAGTTCTCATTGTAGAGATTTTTCACATCCTTGGTTAACTCTATTACGAAGTATTTTATTTTTTTGGTGGCTATTGTAAATGGGCAGGCTTTCTTGATTCCTCTTTCTGCATGTTCATTATTGGAGAATGGAAATGCTACTGATTTTTGTTTGTTGATTTTGTATCATGCAACTTTGCTGAAATCATTTATAAACTCCAAGAATTTTTTTGTAGGGGCTTTAGGCTGA
>NW_007726799.1:348661-357360 GCF_000696425.1 Galeopterus variegatus
GGGTTTATCATATATGGCTTTAATTGTGTTGAGATACTTTCCATCTATACCTAACTTATAGGTCTTTGTCATGAATGAGTGTTGAATTTTATCAAATGCTTTTTCAACATCTATAGAGATGACCATATGGTCCTTGTGTTTGATTTCATTAATATGGTATATCACATTTATTGATTTGAGTGTGTTGAACCACCCTTGCATCCCTAAATGTTTTTAATTTTAATGAAGTCCGATTTATTAACTTGTTTCTTTTATTGGTTCTTTGGTGTCTTTTCAAAGACCTCTGCGTAACCCAAGGTCACAAAGATTTTTGCCTATGCTTTCTTTCAAATGTTTTATAGTTCTTTTTGTTTGTTTTGTTTTGTTTTGTTTTTAAAGATAACCAGTAAGGGGATCTTAACTCTTGGCTTGGTGTTGTCAGCACCACGCTCAGCCAGTGAGTGAACTGGCCATCCATACATAGGATCTGAACTGATGGCCTTGGTGTTAGCAGCACCACACTCTCCCGAGTGAGCCACAGGCCAGCCCTCAAATATTTTATAGTTTTATGTACAGATCTATGATCAATTTTTTTTCCTTTTTGTCTTTTTTCGTGTCCGGCAACGGATCGCAAACCTCAGTGTCGCGCTCGCACCTCGCTCAGCCAGTGAGCGGGAACCGGTCTGTATGTGGGATCCGAACCCTCGGCAGGAGCGCCGCCGCGCTCCCAAGCGGCGCACTGTAGCAGTGCACCACCGGGCCGGCCCTATGATCCATTTTGAGTTAGATTTTGTGTATGGTGTGAGATAAGTCTAAGTTTCTTTTTTGTATATGAATGTATTAGTCTGTTTCTGTTGCTTATAATAGAATACCTGGAACTGGATAATTTTTAAAGAAATGAAATTTATTTCTTACAGTTCTGGAGACTGGAAGTCCACAGTGCAGGGGGTACATCTGGTAAGAGCCTTCTTCTGCGTGGTGACTCTCTACAGCAAATCAGGGTATCACATCATGAGAGAAAATGGCATGAACAAGAGTGAGCTAACCTTCTCACTTACCCTCCTTATAAAGCCATCAGAACCACATCTGTTACTCCATGAATGGATCAATCCATTCACAAGGGCACAGTCCTCACAATCTAATCACCCTTTAAAAGCCCCACCTTTCAAATACCATAATTGGCTTTCTCAACCTCTTAACACTGTTACAATGGGGGTCAAGTTTCAATGAATTTTAAGGGACATTCAATTCATAGCAATGGATATCTAATTGTCCCAGCACCATTTGTTGAAAATACTGAGATTTACCCATTAAATTATCTTAGTACGTTTGTCAAAATCAATTTACCATAAATGTAGGGTTTATTTCTAAACTCTCAATTCGATTTCACTGATCTATATGCCTATCTTTATGCCCATACCACGCTGTCTTGATTACTGTAGTTTATAGTAAAATTTGAAATTGGGTAGTATGAATCTTCTAGCTTTGTTCTTTTTCAAAATTGTTTTGGCTATTCTAGGTCCTTTGCATTTCCATGTAAATTTTAGGTTTAGCTTGTCAATTTCTACAGCAAAGCCTACTGGCATTTTCTTAGGGATTGCTTTGGATCTGAAGATCAATTCCGGGAGAATTGCCATTATAACAATATTGAGTCTTTTCCATGAACATGAATAATTTCTAATAATATTTAGATCTTTAATTTCTCTCAGCAATATTTTAAGTTTTTAATGCAGGCAGGAATCTTGCACTTCTTTTGTTAAATTTATTCCTAAGTATTTTATTCCTCTGAATATAATTGTGAATGGAATTGTTCTCTTTTTTAAAAATTTATTTTATAATTGAAACATTATTGATTATATACATTTATGGGGTACATATTTGACCATTAGCACCTGTGTGCAATATGTGATGATTGCAATTGTTCTCTTAATTTTACTTTGGGATTCTGTGTTGCTAATACAGTCATATACCACAGAACAATGTGTTTTTTTTTTTTTAAAAGATGATCAGAAAGGGGATGTTAACCCTTGATTTGGTGTTGTCAGCACCATGCTCTCCCAAGTGAGCCATGGGCCAGCCCCAGAACAATGTTTTGGTCCATGATAGGACGGCGTATACCACAGTGGTCCCACAAGATTATAATGGAGCCAAAAAATTCCTATTGCCTAGTGACATTGTAGCCATGGTAACATCATAGGGAAATGGATTACTCACGTAGGAACCACAGGCTATACCATATAGCCTAGGTGTATAGTAGGCTCTACCATGTAGTTTGTGTAAATGTACTTTATGATGTTCACACAACAAAATCCCATAATGACATTTCTCAGAATGTGTCACCATTGTTAAGCAGTACATGGCTGTCTATAGAAATACAATTGAATTTTTCTTTTTTTTTTTTTGTGGCTGGACAGCGCGGGTCATGGAACCCTTCACTTTGGTGTTATAACACCATGTTCTAACCAACTGAGCTAACCGGCCAGCCCCAGAAATACAATTGATTTTTTTTTTGTATTTTTCCGTGTCCGGCAATGGATCGCAACCCTCAGTGTCGCCCCCGCACCGGACCAGGACCGGCAATGGGACCGCAACCCTCAGTGCTGCTCCCGCACCTCGCTCAGCCAGTGAACGGGAACCAGTCTGTATGTGGGATCCGAACCCTCAGGCGGGAGCGCCGCTGAGCTTCCCAAGCGGCGCACTATCCAGTGCGCCACCGGGCCGGCCCCTACAATTGATTTTTGTATGTTGATCTTATATCCTGAAATGTCTTTAAACTCACTTATTAGTTCTAGTATTTATTTTTGTGGATTCCTTAGGATACGATTTTTTCACATATACGATCATGTTGTCTATGATGAAAGATAGTTTTACTTCTTCTTTTCCAACGTGGATGCCTTTAATTCCTTTTTTTTTTTTTTTTTTTTGCAGGGGCACAGTTGTGGGCACTGGCTAGACCCTCTAGTACAGTGTTGACTAGAAACAGCAAGGGCACACATCCTCACCTTGTTCCTGAAACTAATAACAACTTTTTCTTCACTTCAAATAAGAAACTCTATGCAAAGCCATTTTTTGATGATGCTTGAACAGTAGCAAGGGGTTACTTAAAAGATCTTTTCCTGGGCCAGCCCGGTGGCACACTGGAGAGTGTGCCGCTTGGGAGTGTGGCGGCATTCCCGCCGAGGGTTCGGATCCCATGTGGAGACCGGTTCCTGCTCACTGGCTGAGTGCGGTGCAGGCGCAACACCGAGGGTTGCGATCCCGTTGCCGGTCCCCAGTACGGGCGCGACACTGAGGATTGCGATCCCATTACCAGTCAGTAAAAAAGACAAAAAGGAAAAAAAAAAGATCTTTTCTCATTTTTATGTTGGTATTATATAAATCATTTTAAGAATTATATATTAGCTGGCTTTTCTGCGTAAGAAACAGCCAAAACTTAGTGACTTAAGACAATAAACATCAGTTATTTTTCATGATTCTGTGGGTCAGCTGGGTGATTCTTCTAGTGGGAGCCAGCTCAGTTGGGCCTGGAGGGCACAGGATGGCCTGTCTCACCTGTCTGGCAGGTGGCAGGCTGGTGGGTCTAAGAAGGGCCTCCACTGGGCTGGCTCCCCTCCGCTCCAGCAGACTAGCCCAAGCTTATGGTTCCCAAGAGCAGCATATGTATGTACTTTTCAGGCCCTTGCTCCTATCACATTTGCTACTATCCCATGGGCCGAAGCAAGTCCTAAGGCCAGCTTAGATTCAAGGGGTGGAGAAATGGACTCCAACTCTTGATGGGAGGAGCTGTAAAGTCACATTGCACAGGGGCATGGATACAAGGAGGTCTGGAGATTTAGGGTCATTTCTGCAATCTACCACAAATAGGTTTGATTTCTATTCATTAAATACTTAGAGGCCTCTGGGTGTTACTTAAGTTGATTATGAATTTCATGTTTGTCAAGAAAATGTGCAGACACAAAGCCTATAATTTAACTCAACTTTCCTTGATTATGCTTTTCCCAAATTTATTTTCCTTCAAATCACCTGAATCTCAGTATAATGCTGACTTGGGGCCTAGAAAAGAAATTACTTCTAAGGTCATCTTCTAAAGTGACATTTAGATCACAGGAAACCATGGGCCATTTTGAATCTTGGGAAAAGAAAGATCTTCGCTTCAGAGGCAATCCTTCAGGCTGATTGGGACATCCAGGTGGGGCTGAAGCTTCCCATAACTTCACCCCAAGGCTCACATGGGTGGTGGCCTGGACTCTTAGAGGACACTTGGCATTCAGTTCCATTGTTAACAGGAATGATTCCTACTTCACAAGGAGCAATGATGTTAAAGAAGTTACCTTTGTGGCTCACCTGGGGGCTGGGAGACACTTGTCAACAGGTTTTTTGGAGCATGGTTTGATGGAGGAAAGTTAGGTTGGAAAGATTAAAGAAGAAAACTGCAGCCTGAGCCATCCATCTCATCAGCATCTCTGTCCTGTACCTGGAAACCCTCTTTGCACAAGCAAAATGAGTGAAATGGCTGGGCTTCATCTAGCATGTAACAAAACATAGTAAGGGAATAAGGGATAAGAAAACCACATGATCATCTCAGCAGACACAGAAAAGACATGTGACAAAATCCAACACCTTTTCATTATTAAAAAAAAAAAAATTCCACAAACTAAGAATGGAAATGAACTTCCTAGGGCTGGCTGGTCAGCTCACTTTGTTAGAGCATTGTGCTGATAACACCATGGTCAGGAGTTTGGATCCCCATACCAGCCTCCAAAAAAAAAAAAAGTGAACTTCCTTAACCTGAGAAAGGGTATTTACAAAAAAAACTCCAGCTAACATCATAGTGGTGAAAGCCTGAATGCTTTCACCCTTGCCCACTCTCACCATTTCTAGCCAACATAATACTGGAAGTCTCAGCCAGTGAAATAAGGCAAAAATAAGATAAAAGGCATACAGATTGGAAAGGAAGAAATAAAACTGTCTCTATTCACAGACAAGATTGTTTATGTAAAAAATCCCAAGGAATGGACAAAAACCCCAAAAGACTCCTAGAACTAATAAGTAAGCTTAGCAAGGTCAACAAACAAAAATCGATTGCATTTCTATATACGAGCAATGTAGAACTGGAAATCAAAAAATAGTTCTAACACAATGAAATACTTAACAAAATAAGTATAGATACTGTATGCTGTAAACTATAAGATGTTGATGAAAGAAATCAACAAGACCTTAATAAATGTGACTGGAAGACTCAACATAAGAAAGATGCCAGTTCTCTCCAAATTAATCTAAGTATTTACTGCAATAACAGTCAAAATCTCAGCAGGAGTTTGCATAAATATAGATAAACTGATTCTAAAATTTATATGGAAGGACAGAGGAACTAGAATAGCTAAAACAATTTTGAAAAGGAAGAATAAAGTTGGAGGAATCACACTACTCAAATTTAAGACCTGCTGTAGAAGTACAATAATCAAGACAGTGTGGTACTTAATAGACACATAGATTAATGAAACAGAATAAAGAATTCAGAAATAGAAAAATATCGGCATTTTTTTTTTGACAGAGTTGCAAAAGAAATTCAATGGAAGCAGGATAGCCTTTCAACAAATGGTGTTGGAACAACTGGTCATCCATATGCAAAAAAAATGAACCTTCATGGAAAACTCCCACTTTATACAAAAATTAGCTAAAAATGTATTGTAGATCTAAATGTAAAACTTAAAGCTATCTAACTTTTGGGGCTGGCTGGTTAGTACAGTTGGTTAGAGTGTGGTGTTATTAACACCAAGGTCAAGGGTTTGGATCCCCTTACTGGCCAGCCACCAAAAAAACAAAAAACAAAAAACTGACTTTTAAAAGAAAACATAGGAGAAAATCTTTGTAACCAGGGGTTTGGCAGAGTTCTTAGAAGTGACACCAAATATGTGATCTATAATAGAAAATAATTGATTAAATTCAACCTCATCAAAATTAAAAACTTTTGCTGTGAAAAACACTGTCAAAAGACAAGCTACAGGGCCGGCCTGGTGGCGCACTCGGTAGAGTGTGGCGGCGCTCCCGCCGAGGGTTCGGATCCCATATAGAGACCGGTCCGCTCACTGGTTGAACGCGGTGCGGGCGCGACACCGAGGGTTGTGATCCCGTTACCGGTCACGAAAAAAGACAAAAAGGAAAAAAAAAAAAAAGACAAGCTACAGATTAGGATAAAATATTTGTAAATTACATATCAGACAAAGGACTTGTATCTAGAATATATAAAGAATCCTCAAAACTCAACAGTAAGAAAACAAACCAATTTTTATAATGGGGAAAATATTTGAATAGATACTTCACCAAACAGGATATAAGGATGGCAAATAAGCACAATAAAAAGATGTTCAACATCATAAGCCATTAGGGAAGTTGAGATGAGAATCACAACGAGATAGTACACAAATTAGAATGACTAAAATAAATAATACTGACAATATCAAATGCTGGCAAGGATGTGGACAAATTGGATCAACATACTCATACAATTGCTGGTGGGAATGCAAAATTGTACAACCACTCTGGGAAATGGTTTGCTGTTTCTTATATAGTTAAACATATACTTACCCTGTGACCCAGCAATTTCATTTCTGGATATTTACCATAGAGAAATGAAAACTTATGTTCACACAAAAACCTGTACAAGAATGTTTATAGCAGCTCTATTCATAATTGTCTCCCAAATTGGAAACAATTCAAATACCTATCAATATGTAAATGGGTAACCAACTGTGGTATATTCATACAATGGAATCTTTTTTTTTTTTGTCCTTTTTGGGACCGGCCGCACCGCACTCAGCCAGTGAGCGCATCGCACCGGCCATCCCTATATAGGATCCGAACCTGCGGCGGAAGCGCCGCTGCTCTCCCAGTGCCGCTGTGCTCCCAGCGCCGCACTCTCCCGAGTGCGCCACGGGCTCGGCCCATACAATGGAATCTTACTCAGCAATAAAAAGGAGCAAAATCTCAATGTCATTACGTTGAGTGAGAAAAACCTGTCTGGAAAGGTCACATAGTGTGTGATTCCATGTATGTGGCATTCTTGAAAAAACAAAACTATTGTGATGGAGAATAGATCATTGGTTCTTAGTGGGTAGAGGTGGGGCACGGCATATCTATGAAGGGATCACAGGAAGGAGGTTTTTTGGGGTAATGGAACTGTTCTGTATCCTGGTTGTGGTGGTGCTCATGTGAAAAAAATATATATACACATACACACATACATATATAAAATTCATAGAACTGTACAATAAAAGGGAAAAAGTCGGTTTTGGTGTATGATAACTAAAACAAAATAAGACACGACCCATGCGCTGAAGGAGTACACATATCCTGTAATATATACCATGTAAGTCTCTCGTATATATGTAGAGTGCTGTGAGTGAAGTGTAGATTACCACTCTAGGTGGGGGTGGGGATGGAGGGAGGCATTACAGAACATAAGTTTATTTATGTAAATATCAACATGGACCTTTAGAAATATATAAACATTGAAATGATAAATTATTCCTAGGATGTTGAGTTTATGTTTGCCATTTCTTTAAAATTTTTTTTTTTATTTTTTTCATTGGTTATGGGGTACAAAGCTAACTGTCATCATTTGTGTCCATGATGTGATGGCCAGATCCATAATGGCAGCATGCCCATTACCACAAATTGTGATTATACCCCGTGTCCCCCACCCAATTATCCCCGACCTTCGTCCCCATCCCCCTTTCCCTCACACCACTTTGTATACCTAGTTATGATCTCTCCCTCTGTTTGCCATTTATTTCTACAATGTAATTCCTTCATTTCTGAAGAACTTGCAAGCAGCATGGATGACTTTTCTAATGAGAAGAGGAAACTGTTTGGGAAATGAAAGGAAGTAGGAAGCAATGGAGGTCTATTTAATGGAGTAGGGGAACGGCTCATGTTCCAATAGTAAGTGAAAAACCACAAGACAAAATTGCCCATCCCCTCTGACCAGATTACACACATGTGGTGTGCACGAACACACATGCACAAGCAACACTTGTGTGCATGAACAGGCGTGTGCATGGCTGTTTGTCCCTCCATGTGAGCATTCTGTTGTGTACACTGGTGAACTGGTGGAGATCATCTGATGGGTCCTGGGAGGACTTGCACCAAAATAGCTGCTTCCCACTCTATGCACCTGGCCGAACACACAGTGGTTCTCAAACTTTAGCATCCCTCAGAATCCCCTGGCCCAGCCTGGCCAAGTGCATGCTGACCAAAGAGTCACCCACCCTGGAGAGGCCCGAGACCCGTGGAGACCACGTGCCCCACAGTGCCAACTCACGAACTAACAGGTAGGCCTCACTGCCACCGGACCACATCCCCAGCCTGGCCGAGTGTGCACTGACCAGAGAGGCACCCCCCAGAGAGGCCTGAGACCCACGGTGACTATGTGTCCGAGGTGCCAGTGGGAAACTGAGCAGGCACTGAGGCAGCCATGCCAAATTGGCAGTCCTGGCAGGAACCTAGCCAGAGAATAGTGTTGAACCAGTGGACCATGAAATCCCTTGCCACAGTGACTAAACACCAAAGGAAAGATACCAGATATATGAAAAATCAAGAAAGTACACCACCAAAGGGTAATAACTCTCAAGCTCTAGATCCTATAGAACAAGAAGCCCTTGAAATGTCTGACAAGGGATTTCGAGTGAGAATTCTAAGGAAAGTAAGTGAGATAAAAG
>NW_007726799.1:358418-380195 GCF_000696425.1 Galeopterus variegatus
CGGTACAGCAGAAACGTACTCAACCTGAAAATGTCTTCTCCAAGATCTGTTATAGTCAAGTTGGCAAAATTCAAAGACAAAGAGAGAATCTTAAAAGCTGCAAGACAGAAGAGTCAAGTCCTCTATAAGGGAGCCCCAATCAGACTAACATCAGACTTTTCATCACAAACCCTAAAAGCCAGAGAGGGATGGGATGATATACTAAAAAACAGAGATTGCCAGCCAAGAATACTTTACCCCACAAGGCTATCCTTCCAAAATGAAGGGCAAATAGTATATTTCTCAGGCAAACAAAAACTGTGGGAGTTCACTGCCACACGACCACCCTTACAAGAAATTCTCAAGGGAGTACTGGGTTTGGTACCTGAAAAATAACTATCACTGCCATAAAAACCCAAGAAAAATCAAAACCCACTAGTAAAATAAAAATGCCAACAATGAAGAGAAAAAAAAAAAGTTTATCTACAACCCAAGAAACCAACAAATAAAGAAGGCAAACAGTAAATCAGAAAGAATGGAACAAAAGACACTTAAGATATCCAAACAAAAATCAGTAAAATGCTAGGAGTAAATCAACACTTTTCAGTAACAAGTCTTAATGTAAAAGGATTAAATTCCCCACTCAAAAGACACAGACTGGCTGACTAGATTAAAAAGGAGGAACCAAATATATGCTGCCTTCAAGAGACAGACCTCACCTATAAAGACTCACATAGACTAAGGGTGAAAGGATGGAAAAAGATTTACCATGCAAACAGAAATGAAAAATGAGTTGGAGTAGCTTTTTTTTTTTTTTTAAAGATGACCAGTAAGGGGATCTTAACCCTTGACTTGGTGTTATCCGTCATACCAAAACCTGTGGGATACTGCAAAAGCAGTACTAGGGGGGGAAATTTATCGCATTAAATGCTTACTACAGAAGAATGGAAAGATGGCAAATGAACAACCTAATACTTCACCTTGAAGAACTAGAAAAACAAGAATAATCCAAACCCAAAGTTAGCAGACAGAAAGAAATCATTAAGATCAGAGCAGAACTTACTGAAATTGAAACTTAAAAAATGATACAAAAGATCAGTGAATCAAAAAGTTGGTTTTTTGAAAAGATAAATAAAATTGACAAACCATTAGCACGGCTAACTACAAAAAGAAGAGAGAAGACCCAAATAACAAAAATTAGAAATCAAAAAGGTGATATTACAACTGGTACCTCAGAAATACAAGGAATCATTAGAGACTACTATAAACAACTATATTACAACAAATTTGAAAATCTGGAGGAAATGGATAAATTTCTGGACACACACAAGCTCCCAAAACTGAGCCAAGAAGACATAGAAAATCTGAACTGACCAATACAATAAAAGAGATTGAAGCTGTTATCAGAAAGCTTCCAACAAAGAAAAGCCCAGGACCAGATGGATTCACAGCAGAATTTTACCAAACACTCAAAGAAGAATTGACACCAATTCTCTACAAACTATTCCAAAAGATTGAAACAGAGGGAAATCTCCCAAATTCACTCTATGAAGCAAACATCACCCTGATACCAAAACCAAGTAAAGAACAACAAAAAAAGAAAACTACAGGCCAATATCCTTGATGAATGCAGACGCAAAAATCCTCAATAAAATACTAGCAAACAGAATACAGCAACACGTATGCAAAATTATACACCATGATCAAGTGGGATTCATCCCAGGGATGCAAGGTTGGTTTAACATATGCAAATCAATAAATGTGATACACCATATCAATAAAATCAAACACAAGGACCATATGATTGTCTCTATAGATGCTGAAAAAGCATGTGACAAAATTCAACACTCATTCATGATAAAGACTCTCTACAAGTTAGGTATAGATGGAAAGTATCTCAACATAATTAAAGCCATATATGACAAACCCACTGCCAACATCATCCTGAATGGGGAAAAGCTGAAAGCATTTCCTTTGAGAACAGGAACTAGACGAGGATGCCCACTCTCACTACTCCTATTCAACATAGTGTTGGAAGTACTAGCCAGAGCAATCAGAGAAAAGAAGGAAATAAAGGGCATCCAGATTGGAAAAGATGAAGTCAAACTGTCCCTGTTTGCAGATGACATGATCCTATATATTGATCAGCCTAAAGCCCCTACAAAAAAATTCTTGGAGTTTATAAATGATTTCAGCAAAGTTGCACGATATAAAATCAACAAACAAAAATCAGTAGCATTTCTATTCTCCAATAATGAACATGCAGAAAGAGGAATCAAGAAAGCCTGCCCATTTACAATAGCCACCAAAAAAAATAAAATACTTCGGAATAGAGTTAACCAAGGATGTGAAAAATCTCTATAATGAGAACTACAAACCACTGTTGAGAGAAATTAAAGAGGACACAAGAAAATGGAAAGATATCCCATGCTCTTGGGTTGGAAGAATCAACATTGTGAAAATGTCCATTCTACCCAATATGATCTACAAATTCAATGCAATCCCCATCAAAATTCCAATGACATTTTTCTCAGAAATGGAAAAAACTATCCAGACATTTATATGGAATAACAAAAGACGAGGCATAACCAAAACAATTCTGAGCAAAAAAAAAATAAAGCTGGAGGCATAACACTTCCTGACTTTAAACTATACTACAAAGCTATAATAACCAAAACAGCATGGTACTGGCATAAAAACAGACACACTGATCAATGGAATAGAATAGAGAATCCAGAAATCAACCCATACACCTACAGCCATCTGATCTTCGACAAAGGCTCTAAGTCTACACAGTGGGAAAGAGACTGCCTCTTCATCAAATGGTGCTGGGAAAACTGGATATCCAAATGCAGGAGAATAAAACTAGACCCATACCTTTCACCATATACCAAAATCAACTCAAAATGGATTAAAGAATTAAATACACATCCTGAAGCAATAAAACTCCTTAAAGAAAACATACGGAAACTCTCCAGGAAGTAGGATTATGCTCAGACTTCACGAATATGACTCCAAAAGCACAGGCAACCAAAGGAAAAATAAACAAATGGGATTACAGCAAACTAAAAAGCTTCTGCACAGCAAAAGAAACAATTAACAGAGTTAAAAGACAACCAACAGAGTGGGAGAAAGTATTTTCAAAATATACATCTTACAAAGGATTAATATCCAGAATATACAAGGAACTAAAACAACTTTTCAACAAAAAAACAGGTAACCCAATTAAAAAATGGGCAAAAGAGCTAAATAGGCATTTCTCTAAGGAAGATATACAAATGGCCAACAGACACATGAAAAAATGCTCAACATCACTCAGCATTCGGGAAATGCAAATCAAAACCACACTGAGATACCATCTCTCCCTAATTACAATGGCTAATATCCAAAAGACTGTGAATGATAAATGCTGGTGAGGTTGCGGAGAAAAAGGAACTCTTATACACTGTAGATTGGACTGCAAATTGGTCCATCCTCTATGGAAAATGGTATGGAGTTTCCTCAAACAATGAATATACCCAGAGGAATGGAAATCATCAAGTCAAAGGTATACCTGTTCCCCAATGTTCATTGCAGCACTCTTTGCAATAGCTAAGAGCTGGAACCAGCCCAAACGTCCATCATCAGATAAGTGGATACGGAAAGTGTGGTATATCTACACAATGGAATACTACTCTGCTATAAAAAAGAATGAAATACTGCCATTTGCAACAACATGGATGGACCTAGAGAGAATTATATTAAGCGAAACGAGTGAGGCACAGAAAGAGAAATATCACATTCTCACTTATTTTGGAGAGCTAAAAATAAATAAATAAATAAATACACAAATAAACTGGGGGGGAGGGAAGAAGACACAACAATTACAATTCCTTGAAGTTGATACACAACTGAACAGAAAGGAGTTTGTTGGGAGGGAAGGGGGAGCAGGAGGAGGGAGGGGTCTTTGGTAATGGGCCACAATAATTGACCACATTGTATATTGACAAAATAAGATAAAATTTTTAAAAAAATTAAATTTAAGGGGCCGGCCCGGTGGCACACTGCTACAGTGCACCGCTTGGGAAGCGTGGCAGCGCTCCCACCGAGGGTTCGGATCCCACATACAGACCGGCCACTGACTGGCTGAGCGAGGTGCGGGGGCAACACCGAGGGTTGCGATCCCGTTGCCGGTCCCGGTCCGGTGCAGGGGCGGTACAGACCGGCCACTGACTGGCTGAGCGAGGTGCGGGGGCAACACCGAGGGTTGCGATCCCGTTGCCGGTCCCGGTCCGGTCCGGGCGCGACACTGAGGGTTGCGATCCGTTGCCGGTCACGAAAAAAGACAAAAAAGGAAAAAAAAATAAATTAAATTTAAAAATAAATAAAAACAAAACTATAAAAAAGAAAAAAAAAAAAAGAATCCTCTGGAAGACTTGTGCTGCATCCCTACAGTTTTGGTGGTCTGGAGTCAGGTCTGAGAATGTGCATTTCTAACAAATTTCCAGTGACGCGGGTGCTGCAGGTCCAGGAACCCCACTTTGAGAAGCACGGGCCTAATGTCTGGGTCACCAAATGGTGGCGGACAGTTGGAGGATGGAACGTGTGTGAGGCCCTGGACCTTGTGGCTGGGTGGCTGCAGATGCCCTCCTCCAGGCCTTCAGTTTCCAGCACTTTCGCTCACTCCCCTGGGACTGGCCTCCTCAACCGGACAACTTGACAACACGGGAAAATTGCAGGGATCTAACGTGGAGTGAACTAGAGCGGACTCCCAAAGCTTAGGTTGAGGAGAAATGGGATTGTAGAAGTGATGTCTGCTGAGAGTTTGCAGTTTAGACCTCAGCCATTTTAGATTCAAAGCAAGCAAGCTGTAGCAGCAGGGAGCAGGGTTTCTGCAAAGGGGGCAGCAGGCAGCCTGCTTCCAGCAACCTTCCTGGCTTGGTGCCACTTTTTTCAGACCCAAAGGGCGGGAGGAGAGGCTATATCTTTGGGAGTGGGGTGTGGGACTGCGAGACTTCTTGGCCTTTCTGGAGCAACACTGCCACCGAGAGGAAACTGATAAAGCTTCAAGCCATGTGGGCAAACCAGATAAGCCTGCAAGGCTAGAATGGAGTAAGTCCCGAAGTCATAAAAAAAAGATGGAGAAGCCAACTTGAAGATGATTCTGCTGATTAAAGACGGGACAAATTTGACCACTCTGAATCCAGCTGGGTTAAATCCCAGTTCTGCCATTTACTCACTGTGTGACCCTGGGCAGGTTATAAACCTCTCTGTGCCTCAGTTTCTTCATCTGTAAAATGGGGATAAGAGTACCTACTTCATCTGCTGTTGTTGGGAGTAATGAATTAATATATGGAAAACATTTAGAACATTTCTGCTTGCTTCTGTTTCCAGAAGCTCTTTGCAGTTCTCTCAGAAATGACATAGAATTCCAGGTTATCATGTTTCCTTCTTTGTCAGGAATCCTAGGCCAAAACTTGCTTAGTTTTTAAAGGCATTGCTTAAGCGCCTCCTTATCTGTGAAGCAATCTGCTTCTCCCCTAGGTAGAAAAGACTTCATGACTTTCTGTTTTCTAAACCAAAACAAACAATTTAGGACAGCCTGGTTAGCAGTGTGGGCCTGCACCATGCTCTCAATATAGGCCTAGGCCACTGTTGACAGCTTTTGCTTCCCTAAAATTATTTTTCTGTTGTGGAAAATTTCAAACATGTAGAAAAGTAGAGAGAACAGTGTAATAAGTTTTCATGTGTTCATCACCCAGTTCAACATTTATCAAGTCACCACCAATCTTGTTTCTTTTGTATTCACTACCCATTTCCCTATCCATGCTGGGTTATTTTGAACTACAACCCAAATATTATATAATTTATGGATAATAAATATCTCAAGATGTTGCCGTAAATGATAAGAACTCTTTTGAACAAGTTAGCCATAAACCAAGATCATATCTCAAAAAATTAACAATTCTTTAATATCATCAGTTATCTAGTCACTTTTCTCTTTCTCTTTACAAGTTTTCAGAATAGTAAGTTGGTTACTTAAGCATCTTCCAAAGGTGGCCATGAGGTTTTCTTGTGTCATTATAATCTCATGGCTGGTTGATGTATTTCAATCCATTGTAGCTATTGTTTTTGTTGATGTTCAAATTGCCCCATCTTTGACCTTTTAAACTTGGTTGGTGTGACCCCAGTAATCTACAACTTTCTTCTCTTTGGTATGACAAGATTTTTAAAATAGAATGTCATTTTATAATACCAGTATACTTCAAAAAGTTTGTAGAAATGGAATTAAAAGATAATACAGGGCCAACCCCATGGCTCACTCGGGAGGGTGCGGCGCTGGGTGCGCAGCGACGCTCCCGCCACAGGTTTGGATCCTGTATAGGGATGGCCAGTGCACTCACTGGCTGAGCGCGGTGCAGATGACACCAAGCCAAGGGTTGCAATCCTCTTACCGGTCTCAAAAAGAAAAAAAAAAAAAAGATAATACAAATCTTTCCATGAACTTTTTGAAGACCCCCCTCATATAATGATTATATTATATTAGAATATTGTATTTACATACTAATATGGTATAGTCAGAGAAATCTAGCTTCTGTCCTGGTCTCTTCCACCTTCTTCCCTCTCTCCCTCCTCCCATAGGAAACCATTGTGTCTTTAATCATTTTTTTAAACAACCGTTTATATATTTTTGGTTTACCTTTCCATTAAAAATATATACACAGCTACTTTTTAAAAAGTAAATTTAGGGGCCGGCCTGTGGCTCACTCGGGAGAGTGTGGTGCTGATAACACCAAGGCCACGGGTTTGGATCCCATGTAGGCATGGCCGGTTCGCTCACTGGGTGAGCATGGTGCTGACAACACCAAGTCAAGGGTTAAGATCCCCTTACCAGTCATCTTTAAAAAAATAAAATAAATTAAAAAAAAAGTAAATTTAGGAAGCGAAAAATAAAAAAGTAAATTCTTAGCAATAGAATTTCTGGATCAAAATGTACATAAATTAAAAACTTTGGTAAATATTGTCAATCTTCTTCCAAAGTGCTTGCTTAATTTTATTGTTCCACTTACAGTCAATTATCATATTTCCTCATATTCTTGCCAACGCTGGATATTATAAAACTTGAACATTTATATCAATCTGAAAAGTGAAAATAGTACCTCACTGTTTGGTTAGAAATTTCTTCAATTATGAATTAAATTGAGCATATTTTCATGTTTATTGGCTATTTATCTTTCTTTTTTCTGAACTTCCCTTTCATATCTTTTTCCATTTTCTAGTCACTTTGTCTTTTTCTTATTGATTTATAAATTAAAGAAGTTAGAACTTTGTCTATCACATGTTGCAATTCATCTATTAATTTGGTATTTTCAGTTAAGAAATTTTTAAATTATATTTTGTATAGTATAATTTAAACTATGAGTTTTGCTTTGAGATCAGATTTAGCTATATCTGTATATATATATATATATATATTTTTGTCTTTTGTCTTTTTCCGTGTCCGGCAACGGATCACAACCCTCAGTGTTGCCCCCATACCGGACCGGGGACCGGCAATGGGATCGCAACCCTCGGCGTCGCTCCCGCACCTCGCTCAGCCAGTGAGCGGGAACTGGTCTGTATGTGGGATCCGAACCCTCGGGCCGGAGCGCCGCCGCGCTTCCCAAGCGGCGCACTATCCAGTGCGCCACCGGGCCGGCCCTATATCTGTATGTTTTGATGTGCAATATTTTCATTACATAATTTTTTCTTTATTCTACATTTTCTGCAAATTTTGCTTAATTATATGTTGATGTAAGGGTTGTTTACGAGAGCTATTAAAATTTTTTTTTCCGAGCTATTGGAGTTTTGTGGTTTTGTTTTTGTTTTAAGAAATCCAAGTTTATTGCATTATGGTCAAAGAATGTGGTCTATATCCATTCTACTTTTGGGGATTTATTAAACTTTTCTTTGTGGCCTAATGTGATGGTTAATGATTTTTAATGTTCTGTAGTCACTGACTGACTAAAAGATGTATTCATGGTTATAAGAAAATAAAATGAGATATAGCTTTATTAATTATATTATTTTTGCTTAATTTTTGTCTACTAGAGCTGCCATAGGCTGACATTTATTTCTTGCATTTCCTGGAGGTTATACTTTTTGCATCTTTTATGTAATACATTATTACTAGTGCACTAATATTAGTAGTATGTTAATTATTATTACTGTATTATTTACTACATACAGATTTATGATAATTATAGCATTACTATGAACTGTACCCTTTAGCATTGTAGGTGCTTCTGGATTTCCAGTGCTAAATTTTGAACTATGTCATTCGTTGCTTTCTGGCCATTTGACATGTTTTCAGTTAGTGTTTAAAAGTTATTTGTGCATTTTTTTTCTTTAGACTTCTGAGAATCCAACCACTACAAATATATTTTTAGTGCTGGTGATAGAGTTTGGATGTGTTGTCCCCACCGAAACTCATATGGAAATCTGATCCCCAATGTGGCAGTGTTGGAAGCTGAATCATGGGGGCAGATCCTGGGGGGATTAATGAATTAATGCTCTCCCTGGGGGGTGGGGATCCTGAGTGAGTTCTCCCTCTATTAGTTCCTGTGAGGGCTGGTTGTTTAAAACACCCTGGCACCTTCTCTCTCTTTCTTGCTTCCTCTCGCCATGGGATCTGCTTGTACCTGCCACTGGCTGCTGCCATTTTCTGCCATGAGCAGAAGCAGCCTGAGGCCCACACCAGATGCAGCTGTGCCAGAATCGTAAGCCAAATAAACCTCTGTTCTTTATAAATTACCCAGTCTCAGGTATTCTGTCACAACAACACAAAACAGACATACAGAAAATTGGTACCAGAGAAGTGGGGTGTTGCTTATAACAAATACTTGAAAATGTGGAAGTGGCTTTGGAACTGGGTGTTGAGGAGAGGCTGAAGGAATTTGGAGGAACAGGCTAGAAAAAGCTTAGATGCTAGTGAAAGTTTAGAAGACAAGAAAACCAGAGAAAATTTTAGAGATTGGTTAAATGGTGGTGAGCAGAATGCTGATAGAAATATGGACAGTAAAGACCATTCTAAGGAGGTCTCAGATGGAAATGAGTTTATTGGAAACTGGGGCAAAGGTCACCCTTGCTGTGAACTGGCAAGGAACTTGGCTGCATTGTGTCCATGCCCTAGGACTTTGTGGAAGTTGGAACTTAGGAGTTGTGAACCAGAGTATTTGGCGGAAGAAATTTTTAAGCAGCAAAGCATTAAGGAAGCTGCATGGGTACTTGTAACAGCCTACACTGAGTTATGGCAGCAAAGACATGACATAAAGCCAGAATTTAAAAGGGAAGCAGAGTGTGAAGATTTAGAACACTTGCAGCCTGGCCATGTGGTAGAGAAGCAGAGAGCATGCAATGGTGCAGTCCAGCAAACATTAGCTAAGAAGATTAGTACAAAGAAAGGAGATTATCAAGAGAAGGGAAAAAGGGCCCTGAAGGCATTGCAGAAGCCCCTGGAGCCAACTCTTCCATTTCAGGCCCAAAGACCTAAGGAGACAGAATGGTTTTGGGGAACAGGCCTGAGGCGTCCTCCACAGGCTCACTGCCCAGGGCCACCTTGGAAAGCTGCTTCCAGCACCAGCACCCCAGCTGCTTTGGCTGCTCCAGCTGTGGCTAAATTGGTCCCAGGTGTGGCTGGATGTGCAGCTTTGGAAGATAGAAGCTGGAAGCCTTGGCGGCATCCACGTGGTGTTGTCTTTAGGCTCACAGAATGCCAGAGCTGTGAAGGCTTGGGAGCCTCCACCCCGATTTCAAAGGATGTATGGAAAAGCCTGTGGGCCCAGAAAGAGATTTGTCACAGGGGCGGAGTCACCAGAGACAACCTTCACTAGAGCAATGGCCAAGAAGAAATGTGGGGTCAGAGTTTCAGCAGAGAAACCCCACCAGCACCATGTCTAGTGGAGCCATGAGAGTGGGACCACCATGGAGACCCCAGACCTGTGGAGCTACCAGCATGCAACACCAGCTTGCAAGAGCTAAAGCATCACCCAAGACCAGGAAAGCCATAGAAGTGGCGCTGCGTGAGGACTTGGGGACCCAACCCCCAAACCAGTGTGCAGAGGACGTGGAACATGGAGTCAAGTTACAGGATTCACCAGCTTTAAGATTCAGTGCATGTCTTGCTGGGTTTCCGACTTGTTTGGGACCTGTTACCCCTTTCTTTTGGCTTATTTCTCCCTTTTGGAATGAGAATATGTATCCTGTGTTTATCCCACCATTGTATCTTGGAAGTAGATAACCTTTATTGATTTCACAGATGGGACTTGGAACTTTGGACTCTTGATTTGAAATAAGTTAAGACTTTGGGGATGAAATGAATGTATTTACATATGAAAAGGACATGAGTTTTGGGAAGACAGGGGCAGAATGCGGTGGATTGAATTATGTCCCTCCAAAACTCATTGAAGCTTGACTTGTGTCCCCCAAGTTTTATGCATTAGAAACTTAGCCCCCACTGTGACTGTTGAGGGTGGGAATTCCTATTATGGTAAATGAAAGGTGGACCCTTGAAGAGGTGATTGGATTGTAGGACTGCGCAGTAGTGCATGGATTAAAAATGGTGGTCAGGGGCATGGTTCTGAGGGCTTTAAAAGAACAGGAGAGTCTGCCTTTTGCTCTCTGCTCTCTCTGCCTCCACCATCTTGCAATGTGAGGCCCCTGGGTCACTGTTGCCACCACCAGATGGACTTTGGACTTCTCAGCCTCAGAAACTGTAAGCAATAAATTTCATTTTCTTTATAAATCACCCAGTTCAGTGCATTTTGTTATAAGCATCAAAAATGGACTAATACAGCTTGTTACAAGGATTCATGAGAACATGTAGTAAGATAGGGAATATTCTCATTGTGTCATCACCCACCCCGTCATCTGGAATTCTGAACTGATGATGGCTTAGTGCAGACCCAGAATAATGAGTAGCCCAGCCTTAGTTCTTAGTTTCCTGAGCATTTTATATTTCACACTGGTTGTCTTTTATTCAGCACTTACTCTGAGCCAGGCATCATAATAAGTACTTTAATTACATTATTGAATATGTTTTGTGAGAATATTATCATCGTAGGTTTTTTAGATGATGAAACAGACTTAGAGATGAGCTTCACCAAGTGTAAACATTCATTGAAAGCATTCTTCAAATATTTATTATATAGCGACATGGGTTGTGTCAGTAAGAGTTTCAGAGCTGGAAGTCCAACCCAGCTGGAGTTTCAAGCTGCCTTGCTGCAGAGCCCATGTGCTCAAGGGTTGTCTACCATGCCTCCCTCTCATACCGCATCCCAAAGAGAGGCTTGGAGCAGTGCCATACGTATGGGTGCCTCCATTGGGTTGAGTGGTTAGGCTGTCTCCGCATAGGGCTGCCTTCTGATCATATGTCAATTCTGGTCTCATCAGCTGTGGCCAAGGTAGCAGGGAGGTTCTCAATACATGGGAGAGAGCATTGTAATCTGGATCACAAAGAATCAAATGGGGCTCCCTTCCTCCCAGGGAGCAATGTAACTGACAGCCATTTCAAGGCTTCTGGAATCTGGTACAGATATCGTGCAGAGAAGAGTTTGCATCGCAGGCTCAAGACTGCCATCCTTAGAAAGGCCTGCTTGCAAAGGTTGGCTCTTGGCTAGCATTAGGGTCTGAACTGTGTCTCCCAAAATGTTGAAGTCCTAACCCCCAGTGTGACTGTATGTGGAGATGGGACCTTTAGGGAGGTAATTAAGGTTAAATGAGGTCAGAAGGGTGGGGCCCTACTCAATAGGACTGCTGTCCTTATAAGAAGAGGAAGAGACATCAGAGCTCCCTCTTCCTATTCATGCACACACAGAAGAAAGGCCATGTGAGGACACAGCAAGAAGGTGGCCATCTACAAGCCAGGAAGAGAGGCCTGAGGAGAAACCAACCCTAGTGGCACCTTGATCTTGGACTTCTAGTCTCCACAACTGTGAAAACATAAATGTCTATTGTTTAAGCTACTCAGCCTGTTGCATCTTGTTACAGCAGCCTGAGCTGACCAATACAGCTGGCATCTGGAGGGTTCCCACCCTTCCCTAAATGAAAAGAGTGGCTCACTGTTCCTAACCTGTTTATGCAAACAATGTGTTTATGCTTTCCTTCTAGGAGTCTGGAATTTTGGTACATACTAGGCAGAGGTTGCCTGCATGACTGGCCCCTGATAAAATCTTGGACTCTCAGGCTCAGGCAAGCTTCCTTGTACACAATATTTCCAAGGTGTTGTCACAACTCATTGCTGGAGGAATTGTGTCCTGTGTGACTCCACTGGGGGAGCATCTGGTCTTCTCAGACTTCACCCCATGAGCCTTTTCCCTTGGCTGATTTTGCTCTGTGTCTTTTCATTGTAATAAGTCATAGCTGTGAGTAGGATACATGCTGAGCCCTCTGAGTCCTGCTAGTGAATCATTGAACGTGGGAGTGGTCTTGGAGAGCCCCAACACAGAGGCTCTTCTGTGTAGTACCATATGTTACTTTCCCACCAGTATTGCTGCCCATTACGAGGGCAGGGTCCTATCTTAGTCACCATTGTATCCCCAGTGCCTGGCAGAGTGTAGGTTCCCAGTAAATGTCTGCTGAGTCGTTAATAAGTGTGTCAACAGAAGGCAACCTGTGTGAAAAAAAAATAAACACTTTTATCCAGATGAGCTGGGAGAAAAACAAGTATAAATTGTTTGCAAGTTTAATTATAGTTTTTTAAATTACAGTTTTAAAATACCGTTTTATATTTTATGCTGCCCCAGGTGAGGCTCAAGCCATTCCAGCTGAGGAATGGACATTGTTTGTACAAAGGGACTTCTGTTCTCACACTGCCTTGGGCACCAGGCCTGTCCTCCCCACTGGTGGTGGTGTGTGGAAGGCAGGGGTGGGGTCAAGCTTAAAATAGATCTCATTCTGGGAAGGAAGTGATTATTGCTTAAAGAGTCAAGACAAAACATGGTTACAAGATGTTCTACATTTATGCTATAAAATTTCAAACTAAATTTGACATGACCAGAAAATGAAGGACCATTCACATTTGCTTTTGCGATCCTTATCAATAAAGCACAGTAACAAATTCCGAGAGAGCTGTTGGCAGCCATTATTCACAAGCAGCCCAATGGGTGATGGAGTACCGATGAGTAACGATGTAACCAGCAGCAAATAGATGGTATTAGGAACCTGCAGAGGCAAGGAGATCTAGATTTTTCCAATACAAAAACTGTGTGAAATAACAGTGTTGTTACTTCTTGTGGTGGGAGATATGAAGTTAGCCAGGAATTGCATATTTGACAATAAAGAACATAAATAAGGAACATAGAAATGGTTCCTGGACCTAAACAGAAATGGATGAAGCCTGGAAACTATGAGGATTCTTCATGTGCATTGATTGGACAGTAAACAAATATGGAAGTACCTCTTCTCCACACACTGCTCTAAATCTTCATCAATAAATCAGAATACCTCATATGGACCCACGATCTTATAATACTTTTTTAAAAAAAATGGTGACTGGTAAGGGGATCTTAACCCTTGACTCGGTGTTGTCAGCACCACGCTCACCCAGTGAGCGAACCGGCCATCCCTGTATGGGGATCCGAAACTGTGGCCTTGGTGTTCTCAGCACCGCACTCTCCCGAGTGAGCCATGGGCCGGCCCCTTATAATACATTTTTATTCAAATTGTTTATATAGACAGGAACTGCAAAAAATATTTGTCTGGGGCCCCACACCGTTATGGACAGTGTGATAGAAAGCCTCTAAGATGATTCCCAGTGATCCCCACCTCTGGGTGTTCATGGCCTTGTGTAATTCCCTCCCCTTGAGTGTGGCCTGGATTCAGTGACTCACATCTAATAAATAGAATGTGGCATAAATGATGGGATATCACCTCTGAGATTAGTTTATAAGACTTCAGCTTCTATCTTGGGTTCTCTCTCTCTCTCCTCTCTCTCTCTCTCTCTTTCAAATTAGAGCTCAGCCATCCTGTAAGGACATCCAGGCTACACTGTTGGAAGGGCCACATGAAAAAGAAATGTCCCAGAGACTGAGAGGCCACATGGAGGAGAACTGAAGCACCCCAGCCAACAGCCAACACCAACCGCCAGCCATGTGAGTGGGCCTTCCTGATGACTGCAGCCCAGATGCGACCTCAGGAGAGATCCCTGAGCCACAACTATCTAGCTAAGTTTCACCCAGATTCCAGACTAATAGAAGATGTGAGGTAATAAATGTTTGTGGTTTTAAGCCATTCTAAAAAATATTTTGTAGATGTCTCCAAAGATAATGATTAAGTCTATTTTCAAAGGATTCAGTAAATGCCGCCTCTGATTTATAAAAATGGATGAACAAACTTTTTGTAGAGAAAAAAATCTTGATATATAATATATAATAATTCTGAGACATGGGGAATACATAATATGCCAAGAATATCATATAAAGAGATTCATGAAGTCTGGAGTAGATTCTAAACATCTGTATCTTAATAAAACTTTACAGGTAAGTTTGATGTGCATTTAGAACCACTGGCCTAGAATATACTAGATGTGAATTAAAGAGGTAAAGTTGTGACCAAGTAAACATTTACAATAATAACTGATATTACGACTAACTCTATACTAACGTTGTCTAATATCTTCAGGCGAAATACCACCAGAACTCTGACAAATATAGGAAAACTCAACAGTTTTGGTCAGTGTTTCTGTGAGTTTCAACATATTATGAAAAACAAGGGCACAAATCTCCTGGGACTTCCCCAAACGCATACACTTTCTATTTGGGGAGGTGGTGAGGGTGGGGATTTAAAAGTGAATTTAAAAAAAAAAACATTTTTTTTGAAAAATAAGCATTAACCTTGGACCCAGAAGACTCACAATCCAGTTATAACACTGCCGCTTACTAGCTGGGTGATCTGAAGCAAGTCACACTTCCTCTCTGGAACTCAGTGTCTTCTATGAAATGAGGTGGCTAGACCAAGAACACTAAATGGAGAGTCTATAAATTTAGTGGAATGAGTGATACGAGGTCCCTCGTGCTGAAGTTCACAGGTCTATGATCCTTCCCTGGGCACCCACTGCTGGGTGTCAATTAGGAGAGAGAGAAGCAAGGTTATGATGTTTACAGGACCCAAAGAGAAACACTTGCAGGAGGATCCCTTCACTTCTTTATTGCTCTCTGATGTTAGTTTCTGATCCTGCAGCTAGAAAGGTATTCCAAAGTAGGTGTGAGGGTGAAAAGGTGGGCTACCTTTCCTCACCATCATAAGGGTCACGGCCAACACTCTTATAACAAAAGACAGGTTAACAAGAGAAAAGCATAATGGATTTGTTTAACCAAAGTTTTATGTGACACGGAGCCTTCAGAAATGAAGACCCAGAGACCCAGGGAAAACCGTCTATTGTTATGCTTAGGTTCCATGAAGAATGGACAGCTGTGTAGAAATGTGACTGGAGCAGAACGGCATGATCTAATGGTAGCTGACTGAGGGGGACCCAGCAACGCCTGTCTGCTCAGCTTCTTCCTGGTCTCTCTGTGCAGCATTCCTTCCTCCCAGGTACAGGGGAGTATCCTTGCTGAAATAAGGGTCTTATGACCTACAATCAATCAGACAAAGTAGGCCAGAGAATTTCTTTATGGCCAGCTCCTAGACAGAAAGGCGGGGGAAGATTAGAGTTATGATTTTAGCTTCTATGGCCTGCCTTGGAAGAGAAAGGGGAACAGAAGATAGGAAGGCAGAAAGTCAGAAAGAGATTTTGCTTCTGAGGTTCTTCCAATGACAAAAAGCATACACTTTCTAAAATGCTTCTATTAATAACATTTTAACCATACAAAATTAACCGAGGGATATATACTCAATCAAATACTACTCTGCCATAAAAAGAATGAAATTCTGCCATTTGCAGCAACATGGATGAACGGAGAAATTATGTTAAGTGAAATAAACCAGGCACAGAAAGAAATAGATGTCATCACTCATAAGTGGGAGAGAGGGAGGGAGGAAGGGAGGGAGGGAGGGAGGAAGAATCACAATAATACACTGAACTTTAGCAAAAAAAGAGAACTGTGGTTATTAGAGGTGAGAAAGGGGGAGGGGAAGGAGGGTTAGCAAGAAATTAGTTAAGGGTCACAAAGACTGATTAAGTTTGTTAAACATGAGTATATTAATTATCCTGATTTGATCACCACATTTTGTACGCATGTATTGAAATACAAATCTGTACCCTACAAATATATATAATCACTTATGTTTCAATTGATATGGACAAGCCCAGAAAAACTTAAACCTGCACCTGCATTTCTGCTTTTTGTTTTGCTTTTGTAACACTGACTGCCTTTTGTATCAGCTTAGCCCTGGCCAAGCATGGATTTCTGAGAAAATGAAACCTACAACCCCAGAAGAATGTGACCTATAACCCTTTGCAAGCCTGGAGTCGGGGTTCAGACTCTGGAGTGTGAACTCCTCTGGGCCCGCAGGTGTAATGAATCTTTGAGTTCTCCAACCCTCTGAGTAATGCTTGGTTTCTTGGCAGTCTGTTCTGTAACACAATAATAATAAAAAAATTTAACCAAGGGAAGGCTGAGGATCTCCTTCGACTTGACACCTCTTCCCATGCAACTTAATGGTAACACACCATGTAACTTAATATTTCTATCTTCTTTTGCTAAAACAAGTAAAGGAACAGATCTTTGTGATTTTCTAGGGGCCCTGTGTGAAATCTCACAGAGTTTTAGGTGCAAAAGAGATCCTGAAAGTTGAATTTTTATTTTATTTTCTATACTTAGGCCCAATTTTGGGAAGGCAAAAATAAAAAAAGACTTTGTCAGAGAAGATTTGGAAACAATTAAGATAGAATCATAGGTGCCTGAGAAACAATACTGGTGACCTATCTAACCAAAGTGGTGATAAAACATATAAAAATAAGCATAGAAAGTAATATGATTGTAAAGAACCTAAGTGAGAAAACTTTGTTCTTTGTATTTTTTTCCTTCAAAAATTAAGGACATAATAAAACCAATGTAAGGCAGAGTTGTGATAAGACAGAGTCTGCTGTCTAGGGAGGTTAGATAGAAAGTAAAGAAGCACCATTTGTGTTGTAGGCCAGGGCAGTAAAACCAAGAAAATGAACAAACACGCCCGTCAAAATTGAGCCAGCTGCACTAGGACGGTAACGCCCGGCATAACGTCCTCCAAGGCAAATAAAAGTCATGGTCCAAGTTTTGTCCTTTACTATTCTCTTTCATATTCTGGGACGAAGTCACACTTTACTTGGGGACAGATGTCAGGGGTCCACAAGGTCAGAACTAATTTCATAATAATACTAAGATATTATTTATTGTAGGGACCCCATGGGCGCCTGAACAGGGACACACCCTGGCAATATGGCGCCCTTCTTGGTTCTTCTCCGCAGTAAACAAGCCCACTGGCGCCAACACCCAAGCCCACCCGCGCCAAACCTCAGCCAGTCACAGGTCAAGGCTCACCTCCTGCCCAGCCCCGTCCAATCAGTTACCACCCCGTCCACTCTCTCTCCCGCCCCGGAGCACAGCACCCTATAAATGTACGCGCAGTCCTTGAATAAAGCGGAACTTCTCTGGCGAACTGTTAGCCCGGGTCTCGCGTGATTCCTTTGTCCGTGCGTCCCTTCATTTATGTTACATGTGCAATGAGTGCATTCACCATTGCTATCATCAAATGGCTCAATACATATTTAAAATTTTCTCAGTTTTAATTTCTAACCTAACAAGTATCAATAGCTATAATAACATACATCAAAGCTCTTTAGGGCCCTCAATAAGTCCTAAGACAGTAAAGGGGTCTGGAGACCAAAACATTTGGAAACCATTGCTTTTACTTTGTTTCCTCGTAAAACAAAAGCACATACGTGACTGTGTTTCTGTCACTGTTGCTCCTAAGTATAGTTGCAACCACTCACAGTAATTCTAACTTTTAGCTAAAATAACTAACTTCCATTTCACAGAGAAAATCAGGGCGTGGATAACTGCGACCTGTCTGTCATTTTAGCAGATTAGCTAGCTCAGGGCTACACTCAACCCAGCTTTCTTCAGCTGCCCACATCCCTTATACGACTTCTCAATGTGGCAAAAGTCGAAATGTTCATTGACAGACGCAAAGATAGAGCCTCTCTGTAGCACATAAAAATAAGAAGCAAAAGCATATCAATAAAAGCGTATCAGTAAAATTATGCTTAGAATTCAGTTTCAGTTTCCTTCCTTACTTAAAATGATCCAGGCATCCGACGAACATTAACTCAAGTGAGTGTCAGTCCAAGTTTTTAGTTACCTAAAGATCTTGGAAATTATCTTCAAGATAACATATTACAAAATAATTATTGTTGAAATAGATTTATCAGAATAAAGATTTATTTTACTCAAACATAAACATACATTTTTCATAATCTTCAACATTATGTAAGAGTAATGATAGCTTATTTGATTAGCAAAACTTGCATAAATTTAGGGAAAAAAAAATCCCAAGTAGATTAAAATACATACTCATATTATACTTAACACAGAGAAGTCAGAGAAAACAGTTATTTTTATTAAAACAAAATAATTAAACTAGTTTCATTTGTCAAAGCTTTACCTTAATTATGTGAACTTGCATTCTTAAAAAATCTGTTAGTTTTTCAAAGAGAAATCTTTTCAAGTCTAGCCCATATAAAGAATTAGGAGTTCACCCTGTACCAGCCAGCAGCTCAAAAAAAGAATGAATCAAAAAAAGTATTAAGTTCAATTTCCTCATTTTCTTGGAATTTTAGGAATATTTATTTGATTTGTATTAGTGTTTATCTGTATTAGCCAATAGAACAGAACCCCTTTTATTTAAGAGACTTCACAAAATCATTTGTGGACTCCCTCCAGAGACAGGAAAACATTACACACTCACTCACCCAACAAGTCTGGTTACAGACACGCAGACACGCAGACACAGAGAGAACTCACACTCCATGTGGACACTGCTGGCCCAGGGCAACAGATGCAAAAGGCACAGCTGACATACCAGACTCACTCATTCACAGAGGTCACCAAATGGCCAGATCAGAAAACCACGTTCCCAGTCGTTGCTGCCACCAATGGGAAATAACTTAGCTAGTGACAAACCCCAAATAAAACTGTAACACAGGGGTGGACAGGCAGGGTGGCCTGGCCTTGGCTGTCTACTTGCCCTTCTTGACCCATGCAATGAGCAGGGTGATGTGCACTAAAAATTTCTTTTTCTATTGACAGCTGCTGGAATGGCCCTTCGAGAACTCCATACTTAGCTCTTTGCACTCCTGCTTGAGAACCAGCATTGGCTCCCTCTTTCCTGTCACCACGTGAATCCAGCTGATTGTTTCCTCAGCTTCCATGCCAAGCCATCATTGGTTTGAATGTGCATCGAGGCCATGGAGCTCACCGTGTGTCACAATCATTGCAAGCAAGGCCAGGGGTGGCCTCTGCTCTGAATCTGTGTCACTATATGGATTTTAGAGATCATTGAGAATGTTAGTTATATCCTGGCACATGTAGAGGCTTAGTCAATATATGTCAGAAGAGTGAATGAACTTACTCCCCAATCCTCAACTAAGTCTTGAGGAAACTGAGGCACAGAGTGGTGAAGTGACTGGATCAGGACCATGTGGTTGAGTAATGAGAGAAGTGGGAGTTTATTTGGGTCCCCAGTTGCTTACCCTGCGGCTACCCGTTTCTTTTCACAGCCCCTCTCCCCATGCCTTTCCGGGCCATGGTAGACATGGACGAATACCCCCCAGACCCCCTTTCTGGGAAGGACTCACTGTGCAGCTGCAGGGAGTGTGCTGGGCAGGCAGCCTCCAGCTGTCAGCTATGTCAGGGCCCGCCCCAACTGCAGAGAGCCACCTCCTGAGGTCACACTCTTTCCTCCAAACAAGGGACAGTCTGCTGGGCCATCCCTGCTCCAGAGCTCCCTGCTGGGTTGGCCAAGGCTCATGTGGTCTGCATTGCAGCTCAGCTCTCCCTCTGCCCAGTCTCGCCTCCTGCCCCTTTCCTTCCCAGGAATTGACCCCTAATAAACATCTTGTACCCCAAACCCCACCTCAAATTCTATATCCAGAGAACCCTCCCCTTTCCTGTCCAGCAAAGGCACAATAAAATGACCAGTGAAACCAGGGTCCCTAACAATGCATCCACCAGGAATGACACCAGTTTGGGGAAAGCAGATGAGTGGAAAAGCCACCTTGTTTGTTAGCTGAATGTAGATATCTGAGTAGTTGAAGGATCCATAAAGCTCATCTGAGAAAATAGGAGGGTCACAGCACGAAGTAAAGGGTGCAGGAAGTGACTGTGGGAACTGTGTTCCATGAAGGTCAGCCCAGCACAGACAAGCAGGGGAGACAGAGCAATCACCCTTTGTAGATGGGGGGACTCTCCTGGGGTCACACAGACTGTAGTTTGGAAATGCTGAGGTCAGACATACTGGGTATAGACACTTCTGAGGTCATACAGACTGAAGTTTGGACACCTGTGGGTCACACAGAATGGGGTATGGACACTTATGGGATCACACAGAGTGGGGTGTCTTCAGGTCACAAAAACTAGAATGCAGACACTCCTGGGTACATACGTACTGGGGTACGGACCTTCCTGGGATCATGACCACTTCTGGGGTCACACAGACTGGGCTGTGGAAACTCTGGGGTCACTCAGAGTCAGGTATAGATCATAGGGGTGTCCACATCCCGGCCTGTGATTCCACTAGAATCCATACTTAGTTCTGTGAACAGATTTCTTGGAAGGTCAGATCAGTACTTAGTTTGGGTTTTGTGACATGGAACTTTTAGCATGGCTGACTCTATTTTAATTTTTAGTCTGGTCTGTTGGGACATAGGTCAGAAACTTTGTTCAAGACAGCCTGGCCAGTTAGCTCAGTTGGTTAGAGCATGGCCTGGTAACTCCAAGGTCAAGTGTTCAGTTCCCCACACCGGCCAGCTGGCAAAAAAAAAAAAAAAAAAAAAAAAAAAAAAAAAAAAAAAAAAAAAAAAAAAAACTTTGTCCAAAACAATGGCCTCCTATAGTTTTTATTTAACATAAGGTAGAGCAAGAGAAAAGAAACAATTACTAAAGGTAAGTAATATAATAATAATAAGAACAAAACCACAACCACAATAACAATGTATTTTGAGAGCTCTTGCTAACTGATCTAGCAGAAAATAAATTACAACAGTTTTGCAGAATGTACAGCCTCCTTCCACCTAGAAATAAAGGACCGCACATAATAGAAAGAGGAGACTCTGAAGGGCTGGATCAATCATGAGGCAGGGGGGGCCTTGGCTGCTGTCCCAGTACCAGCCCAGGTGACCACAGACTCAACTGGCAGCAAGATGATAATTCTAAGAGGTAAGAATGTTTCCTTTCTGTTACTGCCTTGATAATCCCTAACATTTGAGAAAAATAAAAAAGTGATTCAGTTCCTTCTTTTTTTTCCACTTGAATTGTAGGTAGTTCACTCTGAGAACTGATTATGGCTTTGTCTAACATCTCTTCCACTTTTTTCCCCTACTTGGGGAGTGCAGCCGAGTGGAGAAAAGTGTGCAATCTGGATGGGTTTTAATCTTCACTTAGGTAAATTATTTACCCTCCCAGTGCTTCAGGACCTTCATTTGAAAATTTGTTCAGATCTCTGTATTGCCGGTCATCAAAAAAAAAAAAAAAAAAAAAAAAAAACACACACACACCTATATATATACCTATATATATACAAACACCCCTATATATATACCTATATATATAAAAACCCCCCTATATATATAAATTTAACTCACTT